>NC_059334.1:70492052-70677052 GCF_018350155.1 Leopardus geoffroyi
CCAACAGTATAGAAGGAAGTGTCAGGGGCGCCTGGGTGGCGCAGTCGGTTAAGCGTCCAACTTCAGCCAGGTCACGATCTCGCGGTCCGTGAGTTCGAGCCCCGCGTCGGGCTCTGGGCTGATGGCTCAGAGCCTGGAGCCTGTTTCCGATTCTGTGTCTCCCTCTCTCTCTGCCCCTCCCCCGTTCATGCTCTGTCTCTCTCTGTCCCAAAAATAAATAAACGTTGGAAAAAAAAAATTTTTAGAAGGAAGTGTCAAGTAGGAACCATAAATCTGGAGAATGAAGCCAGATTATGAACCAGAGGTCAAAACAGAGTAAAGGCCAGGGATGGTGCTTGGATAGCAAGGAAGGATCCAGGCATTACAGTGTATTGGGAAGAATCTAGGCTTTGGAGCTAGAGAAACTGAGACTGAATCCTGCCTCCACTACTTAATGGCCTGAGCTTTGGTGTAGTCATTCCTATCTGCAAAGAAGTAATAAAGCCAATCTTATGCTGATTATTGCTATATAACAAAGTATCTCAATAATGTGGGGGCTTAGCCAACAGCCATTTTATTATATCTTGTAATTCTAGGCAGGGCATCAATGGAGGTCCCACGGTGCTATATGGCTGGCTGATAGATTGCTCTGGAGGGTCCTGGTGACATTATTATATGTCTGGAGCCTTACCAAGGATGATTGGCAGGCTGGCCTCCACTGCGACTGTCACCCAAAGGACCTTATATGGCTCCAGTGAACAAAGAGAAAGCCGCATCACTTTTTATGGCTGAGCCTTTCACTGTGTTCTGTTGGTTAAAGGATTCACAGCCCCACCTAGATCCAAGAGGGAGAGACATAGATCCCACCTCTTTTTTTTTTTTAACATATTAATGAGTCATTGTATTTAAGAGAAAAATCAGATTGTTATTATTTATGCGTATGACTTCATAAATTATCGTTGAGCTCAGTGGTTATGAAACTTTATGTCTTAAATATAAGCAAAAAGATTAGTTATGAAAGAACAACCCCACCTCTTGGTGGAAAAAGCTTTAAAGAATTTGCAGCCATGTTGTAAAACCAATTCAGTACCTCCGGGTGAAGGTTAAATGGAAAGCTTTAGCACAATGTCTGGTAACACAGTAGGTGCTTGTAATATTAATATGTCTTCCTCATCCTCCTCTCGCAGGTAAAAGAAAAATCTCACTGTACGATCTGGGATTTCGCAAGAGGCACTGTATCAGTTTAGAATGTTTTAGTCCTAAGCAACAGAAAATTTACACAAAATGTCTTAAACAATAAGATCCTTTATTGTCCCGGATGACAAACCGATTGGAGTTAGAATGACTCCAGGTTCGGTACTCTCACTGCTCAACGATGTCTTCAAGGAAGCAGGTTATTTCCATGATTTCATTTCATTGTCCTCAGCCTGTTAACTCATGCTCTTCGGTGAGATTCCCTCATAGTCTCAAGATGGCAGCTACAGTTCTGAAAATGAAGCACCCTCCAAGCCATCTGTGTGACTGTTAAGTTGAGGCTCTTGTGTTCCTTTTCATGAGTAAGGAAAGCTTTCGAAGAGGCTCCCCAGCAGACTTTCCCTCACGTCTCACTGGTTCAAGTCCAAACCACTCATTTGGCACAGGGGATGAGACCACTAAGACTTGCTTAGGTCAATGGAGCTTCAACGCCCTGGGGCTAGGGGGAGTCCAACCTTCCTAAGAAGCTATGATCCCATGGGTAAGGTGAACAAAGTCGGGCCGCTCTTATTCAGAAAGATAGGAGAGAATGTATTGCGCAGCTAGTCAAAAGTGCCTTCTACTACACAGCCAGGCTTTTTTCATCTTACCCTTTGTTCTGTACGTGGCCCACCATGTGGGAGGGTACTGGACACAGCCCAGAGCTTGACCATGTTCTTGACAGGGGTTGGAAGTCATTCTCTTTCTGTGGAGGAGGATGAATGAAGAAGGATGCAAAGATACAAGGAGAAACCCAAATCCAAAGTGTCTGAGACATTAGGTCAGAACGAAGCCACTAGAACGGAAAACTTGAGAAGGCAAAGAAAGGGATTAGATTTTAGTGTGATCATCTCTGTTAGCCATCTTTTAACTCTTCTGGGTTAGGCCCAAACTGGGATTACTATGTAGGTAGAGCCTGTAACTGAGAAAAATTATCTCCACGTTTAGAGAAGAGAAATCTTGAGGGACAGGAAGAGTGACTTTTCTGGCCCCCTTTTCTACCTGGAATCGGGAAGCTGAAATCTATGGATGGCAACTGTTGGAAGTCTCTCAGGAGCTTCTGGACTTAAGTGATAGGGATCACTCCTCTGGTCCCTTTCCCTGGTTCCCCATTGCTTCTAGAATAAGACCAATATCCCTAACCCAGGAGATCTCTGAGGCCTTGTGTGATCTAGCCAGAGCCCCATAGCATAGTTGTATGGATGTGTCGTGAACAAGGGTGCTTGGCTGAGAGGGGAGTGAGGCTGAAATCCAGCCCTCACTCCAACTGCCAACCATGGGTCCCCAGGGCTTTGTGTGCTCTGAGGGGGTGCCTCTTCTGATGTCATTAGGCTTCTAGCAAGTTCTGGATCTAGCAGTTGCCCCCTTTTCCATTCTCAGCCCACAGACTAGTACCGTCTCCTCGTTCCCCACACATACTGTTATCCACAGCAACAGAACAAGCCCCGTAATTCTTAGCGCCTTGAAATAATGACAATATTTATTTTGCTCACAAATATGCAATTTGGGAAGGGCCTAGAGGGCAATTCACCTCTGTTCCACTTGATGCCATGTTCAAATCACCTGAAGGCTCATTCCCATGTTTGGAGGGCGATGCCTTTTGCCAGGAGGGTCATCAGCTGGGACTTCTCATGTGGCTATATGGCTGCCCGACAGCACGGTGGCTAGGGCCCAAGGGGACCAGGTGGGAGATACTCAGATTTAGTCTTGAGAGTCCTATGGCCTTACCTCTATTGTGGTCACAGGCCCACCCAAACTTAAGGAGAAGAAACATAGATTCCACATCTTTATGGCTGTGTATCTGCGTCACACTGTCAGAAATGCTGTGGAATATCCCATAGTGGGATGCAGTCATCGTTAAAAAGCTGACACACCCCCCTGCTTCCCGAGGTCATAGGGCCTTTGCACGTGCCGTTTCCTCTGCCTGTGATATCCTTTCCTTTCTTCCCCTAATTAATGCCTCCTCATCCCTCCTATCTCAGCCGAGTTATCATTTCTTCAGGGAAGACTTCCCAAGCTCCCTGGCCAGGTCGGTTCCCCCTAGTTTATGACTTCTGGTTCTTATCACAGTTATATTTTGCATATGTGCACATATAAATCTATGTGTATGATGATCTGCATGCACCTATACATACATAAATACATTTAATTTATACACATACATACCTCCATAGAGGTATATGTGGACAGACAGACACATACCGAGGTCTCCTGCAGACTTTGCTTGCCCTTGCTTCTCACTCTATCTTCAGTGGCTGTACAAGGACTGAGACACAGCAGATGCTCCTCCATTTATTAAATGAAAAAAAAAAAATGCACAGATGCCAAAGACTGCATTTTGGAGTCCCTTGTGCTGGGCTGTGATTTGCCGGTCGCTGTGTTACCCCTGGGGCCGAACTATTAAACCTAGGGAAGAAGAGAGATGTTTCTGAATTCGAAGCTAGAGTAGCAGTTTAGCTCAAGCAGGGAGGGCGTTCCCGTGAATCTCTACAGAATGAATGAATGCCTTCTGCCCGGCTCCCACAGACCTGCTTACAAATGCTAATGAGTTCATTTCATTTGCTTCTAAAGAGCAGCTCAGATAGTTCTAGTCTTCCAGAAGAAATTAGGGGAGACTTGGAGTCCTGGGCAAACTACAGGACTAATGGTTTCCAGCCCCACCTTCAGCTCCCTTGTCAGTCAGAGGCAAGAGAGACCTCCTACCTGTTCCCTCTTTGTACCAGGATTCACAACATGCTCTGCCAGGGTGCTCGTAGATTCCTTCACCAGGCAAAGGCTTTCAGGTTCGGGAAGCATAAACCCTAATTATGGGGGGGGGGGGGTGGCGGGGGGGTGAGGCAGAGTCTGCGACGGGGTGGGAAGGGTTTCCAGGAGGGGCACGGAGAAAGGAAAAAAGTTTCATAACCAGTTTTGCTATGAAATTAAACCTCCGTGACACGTTTGCCCACAGCATGCAGAGTTACACATCTCTCTGCACGAAGTGACAGAAATACAGCCAACGTGGAGAGATGTGGAGCAGAGCGGAAATCAGGGTCCTCTGGGGGGAACCCCATGAGAACAGGCCTCCCAAAGACCATGCTCATGCCCTCATTCGTGCTCGGACAACAAAGCCTAAAGGCAACACGGGCCTTGTCCCATCTGCCCCAGACAAAATCTAGGCACCTGGAAGGGGGAGAGGTAAAAAAAAAAAAATACGAAGCTATGGGGCTCCTGGCTGGCTTATTGGGTAGAGCCTGCGACTCTTGATCTTGGGGTTGTGAGTTTGAGGCCCACGTTGGGCATAGAGATTACATTTAAAAAAGTATGAACTAGGGGTGCCTGGGTGGCTCAGTCAGTTAAGCGTCCAACTCTGGATTCTGACTCAGTTCGTGATCTCCCGGTTCGTGGGTTCGAGGCCCACGTTGGGCTCTGTGCTGGAGGTGTGGAGCCTGCCTGGGATTCTCTCTCTCTCTGCCCCTCCCCCCACTCACGTGAGCACTATTTCTCTCTCTCTCTCAAAATAAACTTAAAAAAAAAAAAGGTATGACTACCTGAGTTGCTGAGCAGGTGTTCGTAACCTTCTTTTGTGTCACGGTCTCCTTGGACCATCTGGTAAAGGGTATGGATATTTCTCAGAATCTATCTGTATGTACATATTTTTTTTTCTTAATGCATGAAGCAAAATACATATGACTGATTGCAGACTTCACTGCTGACCAAAGTTAAAATAAGGATCCGATTTACCTCCCTGCCTGAAGTAACTAAAAAGCCAGACGAAGTACATGAAACAATAGTTTTCCAAACATTTGAGTATCAGGCAACAGAAGGCAGTGACCCCTGAGCGATGGGAAACAAAGTAGATGAACAGTATGATGGCCTGGAGAGTTTCCAAACTATGTGCGACAGAGAGCTGGTGGTCTCTCTGAGTTGAGAAGAAGCTGGGAGAAAGGGGAGGCCAAAGTGGCTAGAGTGTGCAAAGCATAATACCAAAGAGCACGCACAAAGACAAAACTCTAGACGCCTGGAGAGGGTCACCACTGAGTCTTCAGCTGAGTAACCAGCACACGTGTGTGAAGAAACCATGCAAGGCAGGAAAAGAACCACTTGGAAGGACTATAGAAAACAATTATTTGAGCTCACACTGCGTCCAGAGCAGGTTCCTCTTCTCATCAACCGGACTAAAGCCCTCAAAACCTAGAGGGCGTCAGGTAAAGTACTCAGAATGGTTTTGTCAGTAGTTGGGAAAATTTAGCTGTAATCTAAACGCTACTCTGGTCTCACCCAACACGCCTTACAAATGAAATAAAAATAAAAAAATGAAAAATCTAACTGATTCCAAGCAATATAACCATGCTCCAGAACAAACTTTAAGAGCACTTCAAATACTTATAAGAATACAAAAATATTGAGGGGCGCCTGGGTGGCTCAGTCAGTTAAGCGTCCGACTTCAGCTCAGGTCATGATCTCGCAGTTTGTGAGTTCGAGCCCCGCGTCAGGCTCTGTGCTGACAGCTCGGAGCCTGGAGCCTGCTTCGGGTTCTGTCTCTTCCTCTCTCTGCTCCTCCCCTGCTCACACTCTGTCTCTCTCTGTCTCTCAATAATAAATAAAAAAACGTTTAAAAAATTTTTAAAAAAAGAATACAAAAATATCCAGCACCCACAACAGTAAAATTCCCAATGTTTAATGTGTGGTAGGAAGTTACTGGCATGAAAAGAAGCAGGAAAATAAAACCCATAATGCATAAAATGCAGTGGATCAAATCACAGTGGATCAATCAAAACTGATTCAGAAATGATACCAATGATAGAATTAGTAGACAGGGGCATTACGACAATTATACTTAAGAAGATGTGGAAAAGATTGAGCATATTAAGTAGAGACATAAAAGATGTCCTCCATCTCTATGATCTATCTATATACCCCTATTTGAAATTCTAGCGGTGAAAACAATGTCTAAGATGAAAAATACACTGGAAGTGATTAATAGTAGATTACACACTGCAGAAGAATGATTGGTGGGTTTGCAAACATAGAAATAGAAACTCGTAAAATTAAAGAGAAGGGAAAGACTGTTAAAAATATACAAAGCATCACCGAGCTATGAGACAACCACAAGTAGCCCCCAAAATATGTGACTGGAATCCTCAAAGAATAAAATATTCGAGGAAATAATGATCAAAAGCTTTTCAAAGTTGACTTAAAAGATATAAACACAAAGTTCAAAGAAGTTCAACAAACCCCAAGCATAAGAAATCTGAATAAAATTACACTACCAAGGTATCTTTTTTTTTTAATGTTTATTTATTTTTGAGACAGAGAGAGACAGAGCATGAACAGGGGAGGGTCAGAGAGAGGGAGACACAGAATCTGAAGCAGACTCCAGGCTCTGAGCTGTCAGCCCAGAGCCCGACGCGGGGCTCGAACCCACGGACCGCGAGATCATGACCTGAGCCGAAGTCGGACGCTTAACCGACTGAGCCACCCAGGCACCCCAAGGTATATCTTAATAAAATTGCTTAAAACCAGTGATAAAAAGAAAAATTGAAAAACATTCAGAGATAAAAGTCACACACGTGTAGGAACAAAGATAAGGATGACAGTAGAATTCTTGTGGAAAACAAGACAAGAAGACAGTGGACTGTTTTAAAGAAAACTTAAAAAATTTTTAAAGTGCTGAAACAAAACATAAAACCAACCCACAACTGGCAACTTAGAAATTTGTACTCAGCAAAAGTATCTTTCAAAAACAAAAGTAAAACAAAGACTTTTTTTTTTTGACCTACAAAAGTTGGAAGAATGTATTTGTTAAAGGAAGCCCTACAGGAAGAAGAAAAATCATCAGTTGGAAATCCAGACCTACACAAAAGAATAAAGACTATTAGAAATGTCAACAGCATGGGTAAATATAAGATGGTTTCCTTATTATTTAAATTTCTTTAAGTGATATTTGTTTAAAGCAAAACTACCAGCAATGTATTGTGGTGTTTATAATACATTTGGTGGCAAAATATATGACAATAATAACACAAAGGCTGGATGAAGAAAGATGGAAGTATATTATTGTAAGATTCTTATTTCACATGTAAAGAAAAATAATAGCACTTGAGGGAAGACTGTGATACATTAAAGATATATGCTAACAACCCTAAGGCAGCCATCAAAATAATATAACAAAAAGTTATAGTTAATAAGCTAACACAGATGATAAAATGGAATCATCAAAATGTCCTATCAATCTAAAAGAAAGTGAAAAGAGAAAAAGGGAGTAAAGAATGGATGGGATATAGAAAAAAAAAATAGCAAAATGGTAGATTTATTTATTATTTATTTTTGTTTATTTATTTAATGTAATTTATTGTCAAGTTAGGTAACCTACGGTGTATACAGTGTTCTCTTGGCCTCGGGAATAGATTCCCATAAAGATGGTAGATTTAAGTCCAACCATAGTAATACCCACATTAGACGTAAATAGTCTAAACAGCTCAAGCAAAAGGCAAAGATTGTCAGATTGCATAAAAAAGCAAGGTTTGTCTATACGATGCCTGTAAGATATGACTTTAAGTATAAAGACACAAATAGTTTATGGGGCACCTGGATGGCTCAGTTGGTTACGCATCCGATTCTTGATTTCAGCTCAGGTCGTGATCTCAGGGTTTGTGAGTTTGAGCCCTGCATCCAGCTCTGCGCTGACAGTGCAGAGCCTGCTTGGGATTTTCTCTCTCTTCTTCTCTCTGCCCCTTCCTTGCTTGCTCTGTCTCTCTCTCTCTCTCAAGATAGATAATAACAATAGGGGTGCCTTGGTGGCTTAGGTGGTTAAGCGACCGGCTCTTGGTTTCAGCTCAGGTCATGATCTCACGATTCATGGGTTCGAGCCCTGCATCAGGCTCTGTGCTGACAGCACAGTGCCTGCTTGGGATTCTCTCTCTCTCTACCCATCCCCCGCTCGCTCTCTCTGCCTCTCTTAAAATAAATAAATAAACTTTAAAAGAAACAAAAATAAACTTAGAAAAAGACACATAGTTTGAAAACAAACAAATTACAAAATATATACAATGCTAACATAAATCGAAAGAAAGCTGGAGTAGCTAAATTAGCATCAAAGTAGATTTCATAGTAAATAATATTATCAGAAATAAAGGGAATCATTTTATAACTGTATTTTTATATATTAACAAAGAACAATTGGAAATCTAAATGTAAAAATAACATTTACAAAAGCATAAAGAATGTAGCTCCTGGACTAGTATCAAATATGCAATATTAATGGATAAATCTAACAAAAGATGTGTAAGATCTGTGCACCAAAAATGTCAAAATTTGTTAAAATAGAGAGGCACCTGTGTGGCTCAGTCAGTTGAGCGACTGACATCGGCTCAGGTCATGACCTCGCATTTCGTGGGTTCAAGCCCCACATCGGGCTTTTTCCTGTCAGCCTGTCAGCACAGAGCCCCCTTCAGATCCTCTGTCCCCCTCTCTCTGCCCCTCTCCCACTTATGCTCTCTCAAAAAGAAATAAACATTAAAATAAATTAGAGAAGTTCTAACTTCTCCTTCCTTAGGTGTGAGCAGCACATAGTGACTTCCTTCCAAAGTGCACAGTATAGGGACACCTAGCTGGCTCGGTTGGTAGAACATGTGACTCTTGGTCTCAGGATCATGAGTTCGAATCCTACATTGGGGTAGGGTTTACTTTTAAAAAAGTGCTAACAAAATTCTAAACAAAAACAAAGTGTACAGTATGGAAAGATGGAAAAAAGAGTGACAGTGAAGAAACCTGACAAATCCATCTTAGCCAGAAAATCAAGGCCAACATCAACAGTCATAAATCATGTTGACATATGTACATTTGATGTGATGTGATAAAACTGACACTTTACCTTTGTGGTTTTCCTCCTAATAACCCATTTCCCCAGTCTTCATGAGAAAAACATCAGAAAAATTCCGACACTGGGGTATCCTCCAAAATATTGGCCAATACTTATCAAAAACACAGAATATTGGAGAAATTGTCATACCCAACAGGGATCTAAAGAGACATGACAACTAAATATAATGAGATAGCTTGGATATGATCCCAGAACAGAAAAAGGACATTAGGGAAAAACTAAGAATTCCTAAATAAACCACAGACTGGAGCTAATAATGTTATATTAATATTGGTCCATCAATTGCAATCATACTACTGTAAGATGTTAACAGTAGAGGAAACTGGGCACACAAGATATGGGGATCTCTGTACTAGCTTCTCAGTTCTTTTGTATGACGTTCTAAAAATTAAAGTCTATTTTAAAAAATTAAAGAACGTCTAAATTAATGGAGAAACTTACCATGTTCATGAGTGAGAAGACTCCATTTTGTTAAGATGTCAGTTTTCCCCAAACTGATCTATAGCAGGGATAGGCAAACCATAGCCCATAGGCCAAATCCAGCCCACCACCTGTTTTTATAAATAGCATTTTATTGGAACACAGCCACACTCCTATGCTTCTGCATTGGCTATGGCTGCTTTCATGCTACAATGGCAGAGTTGAATCATTGCAACAGAGACTGTATGGTCTAAAACATGTACCATTTGGCTCTCTACAGAGAAACTTTGTTGATCCCTTGATCTGGTGCAATCCCTATTAAAATCCCAGGAGGCTGTTTCATAGAAATCAACAAGCCGCTTATAAAGTTCATATGAAAATGCAAAAGACTAAAAGGAGCAAAACCAACTTTTTAGAAAAAGAACAAAGTTGGAGGACGATCACTATCTGACTTCAAGACTCATTATAAAGCTACAACAATCAAGACAATATGGTATTGTGTAAAAATAGATAAACAGGTCAGTGGAAAGGAATAGAGGGTTCAGAAATAGACTCATACATACATAATCAAGTATTTTCCACAAAAATGCCAAAGCAATTCAGTGGAAAAAGCATAATCTTTTCAACGAATGGTGCCAGAGCAATTGGATATCTGTATGAAGTAAAAAAAAAAAAAAAAAAAGAAAAAAAAAAAGAAAGAAAAAAAAAAGGAATTTAGATCTATACCTTGCTTGCACCATATAAAAAATTAATTCAAAATGGATCCCAGACCTATATGTTAAACCTAAAACTATAGAACTTCTAGAAGAAAGCACAGGAGAAATCTTTGTGACCTTTGGTTAGGCAAAGATTACTTAGATCTGATACCAAAAAGACAATCCACATATACACAGGAATTGATAAACTGGGCCCTCATCAAATTAAGAACCTCTGCTCTTCAGAAAACACTGTCAAAAGGATGAAAGGCAAACCAAACATGGGTGAAAAATGTTTTCCAAACAATATCTGATAAAAGACTTGAATCCAGAATATATCAAAACTCTCAAAACTAAATCATAAAACAGGCAAGCCAATAGAAAATGAGCAAAAAGTTTGAACAGGCTCATCACCAAAGAAGATATACAGATTGTAAATAAGCACAGGAATACAAGCTCACTCTCATTAGTCACCAGGAAATGTAAACCAACACCACAGTGAGATACCGCCTCGCATTTCTTAGAATGCCTAAAATTAACAAGGCTGACCACACCAAATGTTGATGAGGACGTGGAGCAACTGGAGTTTTCCTTCACTGCATTTGGTGGGAATGTAGGTACTACAAACTCTTGGGGGGAAAGTTTGGCAGTTTCTTATGATGTTGAATACAAACCTCCTATTTGACCTAGCTGTTTGTTCCACCCTTAGGTAGTGACCTGAGAGAAATGAAAGCCTGTGTCCACACAAAGACATATACACCAATGCTCAACGCATCTTTGTTTGTAATAGCCAAGAACTGGAAACAATACAAAGACCCATCAATTGGTGAATGGATAAACAATTAATGTTTAACTGCACAATATAATAGCATTCAGAAACAAACCAAACAGGAACTAGTGATACATCAAGCAGTATAGACAAACCTCAAAATCATTATGCTAAATAAGGAAAGACACATTTAAAAATAAGAGTGCCTACTGTATAACTCTACTTATATAAAGTTCTAGAAGAGGCAGACTAGATTTCTCTGGGGCTTGGGGTCTGAGGAGGGGCAAGAGGGAGGAATTCCAAATGGACATGAGGAAACGACTGCAGGCAATGGACAGGTTCACTGTCTTCATCGTGGTGATGATTTCACAAGTGTAGACATACGTCATAATTTATCAATTGTATACTTCAGATAGAGGTAGCTCATCATATGGTCAGTTATACCTCAATAAAGATACTAAAAGTAAAAAACAAATTAAAAATACACACAGGATTACAAAAGAGCCCAATTATATTGAAATACAGCTATCAAAATATTTTTAAAAAACAAATTTGTGATGTAATTACTTAAGTGCTTCTTTATTAAGGCAAGTCTAAGAACTTTTGTGATTTAGAATTAATGATGAATATAAATGATATTTCAAGGTTTCCAACCATCATAATATGACATAAAAATATCTGTGATTGGGGCTTCTGGGTGGCTCAGTCAGTTGAGCATCTGACTCCGGCTCAGGTGACGATCTTGCAGTTTGTGAGTTCGAGCCCCACAATGAGCTTGTTGCTGTCTGTGCAGAGCCTGCTTTAACATCCTCTATTCCCCTCTCTCTGCCCCTCCCCCACTTGCACAGGCACACACGCACTCGCTCGCTGTCTCAAAAAAGGGGTGCCTGGGTGGCTCAGTCAGTTAAGCGTCCCACTTCAGCTCAGGTCACTATCTCGCCATCTGTGAGTTCGAGCCCCGCGTCGGGCTCTGGGCTGATGGCTCAGAGCCTGGAGCCTGCTTCAGATTCTGTGTCTCCCTCTCTCTCTCTGCCCCTCCCCCGTTCATGCTCTGTCTCTCTCTGTCTCAAAAATAAAGAAACATTGAAAAAAAATTTTTTTTAATAATACACATTAAAAAAAAAAAATCTGTGATTTCCAGTAGTGTTATAATCACAGACGCCAACACTAAGGAAGCAAAGACAAGAAATAGAGAGAGAAACTGAGTCTCATTCACAGCATCGTCACTGGAGCAGGCTTCCTGGGAGAGGTGAAGTTTTATTGTTATGCCTTGTCCCTTGTTGTCTAGTTTTGGTTTGGGGATCAAGGCCAGCCTCATAAAGTAGATTAGTGGCTTCTCGACCTTTATTATATTATATAAGTTTGCTTACACAGTATGGGAAATACAGGGGTGCCTGGGTGGCTCAGTTTGTTAAGTATCCAATTCTTTTTTTTTTTTTTTTTTTTTTAATTTTTTTTTCCAATGTTTATTTATTTTTGGGACAGAGAGAGACAGAGCATGAACGGGGGAAGGGCAGAGAGAGAGGGAGACACAGAATCGGAAACCGGCTCCAGGCTCTGAGCCATCAGCCCAGAGCCCGACGCGGGGCTCGAACTCACGGACCGCGAGATCGTGACCTGGCTGAAGTCGGACGCTTAACCGACTGCGCCACCCAGGCGCCCCATCCAATTCTTGATTTCAGTTCAGGTCATGAACTCACAGTCACGAGCTCAAGCCTGGAGTCGGGCTCTGCACTGACAGCATGGAGCGTGCTTGAGATTCTCTCCCTCTTTCTCTGCCCCTCCCCACCAAATAAATAAATAAACATATAAAAAATAATAATACTAATATGGGAAATACATGTGGGCCTACCAGTTGTTTGGAGAATTACAGATTTTTGGTTTTATAAATTATATTTTATTATTATTCCCATATTACAAGTAATATGGGCTTGTAACGCATGAAATAATCGAGAATGTTTCACTATAAGGTTAATAATTGTTTTTAAAAAAGGTCACAGTTGCTGCTACTACTATTAGTTTGTTGCCCACATTGGGAATAGGAGGAAATGCTGAATTTCAGTGAGAGCTCAGTAAAAATAAAGATGCAAGGTCTTCCTCAAAGTTCACAAACCCCTGAGTCCACATCAGGAACCCTCGGAGAGCCTTTGGGATCAACCTGGGGTAAGAGACTCAGTTCAGAGTGCAGAGCTATGTCTCCAAAATGGCACTCACCTGCTTCCTCTTCCTTTCTTCAGTGGGGTTGACGGCCCCAGGGTATTATAATAAGAATATTAGTAATAACAAAGGCCTGAGCCTTTGCACATGGGATGTGCGCATTCCACCTCCTTGACTTGCTCTCCAGAACAGATCTCAACCCTTTGGTTTCCTCCTAACAGCCATTCCTGTGACAGAGGAAACAGTTCCTTAACAAAAGTCGCCTCCAGGGGCTTCCAGAGAAAGCGAGATTGAGTCCACAGTGAGGGCACTTTCTCTTGAGGAAATTAAGTAGAGCAGGGTTAAATAGAGCCTGGAGTTGTCAAGGGCCCCTGGGCTCAGGTATGGAGAAAATAGTCCCCTTTGTTTCCAGCACCTTCTATGCGCAGTGATCATAGGACTCGGCCCTCCTGAGTCCTTTGTCTCTGAAGGAGTCAGGTCTTTCCTGTTAAGCTCCCAGTGGGAGCCTCTAACTTTGGAGTGTAGAACACAGTTGACGCAGTCTTCTCCCAGTACTGCTCATACAGTGCTGCTCATACAAGCCCTAGTTCCCTTTAAATGCCTGTATTTGTCCTGCAGCAGGGATTGGGCTGCTTCTCTGACCCACTCATGGTCAGGCCTCGCACTGGCCTGTGATCTTCCTCCAGGCTCCTTCTGTTTGCTCCTGTGGTCTTGCGCCCCTCGGCTGCCAGGTCTTGTAAAGGTTCCTTTCTGCCTCTGGCCTGGTCATCACAGAAGCTTACCTCGTTGTCCCACCCTCAATTCAAAAACATACACCAATGCCATTGGAGATTCTTGGTACATTTTCATGTTTGTTTGTTTGTTTGTTTATCTTTATTCAACTTTTAACCATCACCAATGGGCACAAACATTGTTTAAAAGTAATCTCTACCCTCAACGGGGGGGCTTGAACTCACCACCCCAAGATCAACGGTGGCATACTTTACGGACTGACCCAGCCAGGTGCCCCATTTTCATGTGTAAAGTGTTCTCAGAAAAATCTCTCTCATTCTTTCCTTACTTTTAAAAACTACATTAAGAGTTAAGAACCTACATTTGCATTTCAATTCTGTGGCTCTGACCCCCTACCCTTGTAATCCTCCCTCTATTTAGGAAAGGGCTATCTGCCACCCAGGTAGAGCTCTTTGGCTAAGGGAGTCTAAAGTAAGAAGGCATCATCCAGAATATCTCAGCCTTCACTGGAGGGATTGGGGAGTGGCTGGTGCAGGAAACTAGAGGGAATATAGATCAGGAAAATGGAAGAGGAAGCACCCTTCTCCCACAATGTCTAGACCCCATCTCTTGCAGAAGTTTTGGTCAGCTCGTCTGGGACAAGAGCCATCAATGTTGGTGGTCAATTTTGGAGTCTGGGGCTCCCTGGGGTGGGTGGGGTGTTCAAATTTGAGGTGGCCAGGGGCTAGGAAGAACCAGATAATGAGCCCTAAGCCCCAAAGAGAGTCCTAAAATCTAAGGAGCCCAAGATACAAGGGTAGTAGGTTGGCTTTGTTTATGTTAAAAGTTTATGTTCTGGAACAGCACCAAAAAGTCTCCAAAGGACGGACACTGGAATTGAGGTGGAGGTTGCTATTTCCTAACTGACCACCTTCCCGAGCCTAAGAATTAGTAGTTGGGTGTTAGTTATGTGATTGACGATTGATGGGAAGAACTAGTGAGGCCAGCAAAGCAGAATAGTTACGATGCAATCAGGTACCACAAGTCATTCATAGTTTATCACTTCTCCTGTTACTGACATTTCAGCCGCCCCAAGCATTTTCAAGCCACTCCAAGCGACTGGACAACGGATCTTTGCCGCCACTGACTTGGCTGGAATACAGGCTCTTACTTGGCACAGGGACCTACAACTCACAAATGATCCAGGTTTCAGGCTCTCTCTTTGAACCTTCAGCTGGAGCTGCTGCAAAGGATTACCGCTCGTGAACATGCGCGTCCTCTTCCTGCCCAGACTGGAACACAAGCCTTACAGGCAAATCTAAGTGGACTTTGCCCCTAAAGGGAATCTATGGAGACACAGTGGGTGGAGGCAGGAGACATAGGTGGATGTGGACAGACCACACGCTAGGAGCTCTGAGAAAATGACCTCCATGCCCAGCTCAAGGTTTAAGTTCTTAGTATTAAACACAATGCCTTGGCACATGGCAATATACTTAGAAATTCCATATTGGATGGAAAGAAACTATCTAATGATGATATTAACAAATATGAACACAGATTCTGGAATATTATGAAGCTGGGAAATAATTTTTGAATTAATTGGACTGTACATATAATAGAGAAAGAAATTGGTCCAGTAACTCTGAATGTGAAAAATCAAATGGAAAGGTAACATAGGAAGATATATGTTATTTATTTATTTATATAAATTATTTTTTAATATTTATTTTTTAATGTTTATTTTTTTGATGTTTATTTCTGAGAGAGGGAGAGAGAGAGAGAGAGAGACAAAGACAGAGCATGAGCAGAGCAGGGGCAGAGACACAGGGAGACACAGAATCTGAATTAGGCTCCAGGCTCTGAGCTGTCAGCACAGAGCCTGACATGGGGCTTAAACCCACAAACGATGAGATCACGACCTGAGCTGAAGTCGGATGCTCACCCAACTGAGCCACCCGGGTGCCCCTAGGAAGATATCTTTATGACCTCCCTCGGGGGTCAAGATTTCTTACACAGCACACACAAAAGTAATACCATATAGGTTAAAAGTTTCTGTTCATCCAAACGTACCATTATGAGAGTACAAAACAAGCCACAGAGAGGGAGAAGATATTTACAAAACCTATGTCTGACAAAGGTCTTATATCTAGAATATGTAAAGAATTCTTACAAATCAATAAGAAAAAGACACACCATTTTTTAAAATGGGCAGTAGACTTCAATAAGCATCTTATGATAGTAAGCATGTGAAAAGATGCCCCAAATCATTAGTTATTAGGGAAATACAAATTAACACCACAATGAGATACCACTTTACCCTTACCATAAAAGGGAGGAAGTGGACAATACCAGGTGATGCAAATGGATCTCTCTGTGCATTCTTGAATGAATCGGTTCAACACCTTTGAAGAAATTTGGTACTAGCTATTAAAGCTGAACCCATGTAGACCCTGATGTTACAGAAATGTTACTCCTAGGTGTATACCCAATAGAGAAGCATTCATATATATATATATATATATATATATATATATAATTTTTTTAACATTTATTCATTTTTGAGAGACAGAGACAGAGCATGAGCAGGGAAGGGGAAGAAAGAGAGAGAGGGAGACACAGAAGCTGAAGCAGGCTCCAGTCTCTGAGCTGTCAGCACAAAGCCCGACACGGGACTCAAACTCATGAACTGTGAGATCATGACCTGAGCCAAAGTTGGACGTTCAACCGACTGAGCCACCCAGGGTCCTGAGAAGCATTCATATATTAACGAAAAACACCATGTACAAGAATATTTATAGTAGCCATCCTTGTCCGGGCTGAAAATAACCTAGAAGTTCATATTCATTGTATATGTATATGTATATGTATATGTATATATATATTTACAATATACAATGAATAAACTTTTACTGATTATATATTATAAATTTGTTTGCCATTGTGTACAGTAAAATGCTGTACATTAATGAAAAATAATTGTTGTTACATTGTTGTGTGTGTGTGTGTGTGTGTGTGTGTGTATGAAAGGGTAAGCTTTATTTCTACTCTCAAACTCTTACAACTTTGGGTAAAGTCCTCATCCCTGCCTCAGAGATGGCACAAACTGTAATAAGCAATCCACCCCCATGAAGAACACAGTGAATTTTTTTAAAGTCTTTTTTTAAATGTTTATTTGAGAGTGAGAGAGATAGAGCAGGGGAGGGGCAGAGAGAGAGGGGGACAGGATCCCTGCATGGACAGCAGAGAGCCCGATGTGGGGCTCGAACACACAAACCATAAGATCATGACCTGAGCTAAAGTCAGAGGCTTAACCGACTGAGCCACCCAGGCACCCCACATAGTAAATTTTAATGCCCCCCCTTTGGGGGAGGGAAGGTCATACTACACACTTTTGGAGACACCCCAAAGGTTGCCTGGCAGTTTTGTACAGAAAGGATTTGGTCCCGTCTGAAGTGGCTTGGGATATTAAAAGTCACTTGAAGTTGGTGGCTCAACCCCTCTGGGCTGGGGTGGACAGGGAAGTGGTCTGGGACAGATGGGCAGACCTTGGGTGTGGGCTCAAGTTCTTATGGACAGAAGTAGTTGATCCTGGGGGGCTGCTGGGGTGGCTGAGGGCAGCCCGAGTGCTCAGGCTGGGTAGAGCCTACTCTAGTGGCCTTTGTCTGCCCAGTCCGCCAGCTCAGTGCTCTGGAACCATAGCTGGGTCTCCCTCTGGGCACCTTCCATGGAGTCGCTGGCCCGGATGATGTGTCTGCTGATGTGGATGCTGAAGTCCCCACCTCCTCCGTGGTGCTGGGGAAAGTCTCAGCTGAGTCCATGTGTCCTGTCATGGCCCTTGAAGAGCAGACCCCTTTGGGGTCTTCCCAGACCATGACCGCCATGGGGCCAGAGCTCCTATAGCTGATGAGGGCTGGGTAGAAGGGCTTCTTCTGCGGGTCATGGCAGTGCTGGGCAAAGTCTCTATCTGGTTGCCTGCAGCACCTTCATCCCCACCAGCTTGAAGGTCCTCCTCTCAAAGCGCCGGATCACATCCCCAGTGAGCCACCACTGCACCCCTGTGGCTTCACCGCCACCAAGGTCCGCTCGCTCCCGGGTCCAGGAGGACCCCTGGAGATGGGGTGTGTGAGTGGGCTTGGACCCGTGACTCGCGGGCCGTGCAGCAGCCCCCACAGGATGGCGTGCCCCAAGAGGCCACCCATGTCCGCCCACCCGAGGGCCTCTGGCTGAGGGCCAAATGCTGCTGCTACACTGTTGAATTTCATGCACATGTTAAACAATAGAAGCCTGAACCAAAAGACTGCGCGCTCTAGGATTCCATTTCTATGAATGGCAAAACTAATCTAGAATCGTAAGTCAAACTACTGGTTGCTTTTGAGGTGGGATTGCCAGATAAAATACAGCCCACCCGGTAAGATTTGAATTCCAGCTTTAGACTAATGTCTTACTGTAAGTATGTCCAAGGCACTATTTTTATTTGCTAAATCTGGCAACCCTACTTTGCGGGGACATTGACTTGGAGGGCGCAGGAGGATGGCTTCTGCGGTTTTGATAATATCCTATTATCCTAATGTGGATGGTAGTTACATGGGTGTGTCTATTAGCAAGAATTCAGCGAGGGGGGGCGCCTAGGGTGGCGCAGTCGGTTAAGCGTCCGACTTCAGCCAGGTCACGATCTCGCGGTCCGTGAGTTCGAGCCCCGCGTCGGGCTCTGGGCTGATGGCTCAGAGCCTGGAGCCTGCTTCCGATTCTGTGTCTCCCTCTCTCTCTGCCCCTTCCCCGTTCATGCTCTGTCTCTCTCTGTCCCAAAAATAAATAAATGTTGAAAAAAAAAATTAAAAAAAAAAAAAAAAGAATTCAGCGAGGGGAGTGTTCGCGGCTTGTGCACTTTACGAATGCTCTCCTTCCACAAAAAAGTTTAAAAAGTTTTGATAGAATGATAAAGGAAGAGCCAGGAGTCCTGGGTTCAAACGGTAGCCTTTTGGGTTCAGTTTGTCCAAGTCTCCGTTTCTTCATCTGTTAAGCAGAAATCATTTTAACAAGAGCTATCCTACTAACTTCATGTTAGGCAGGGAGGAAATGGGGGTGCAGAGAGGTGCAATACCTTGTTCAGGGCAACCCAGCTGGTGAGTGGCACTGACAGGTATACGCCCATCATTCTAGAACCCACGTGCTGTGCCTCATTCTCCCGCTTGCCTCTTGGAAAGTGCTCCTAAAACTGTAAAAGTCTCGCCAAACATCAGACCTGACTTATAATTACTTAGGGCAGGAAATTTTAATAAGTTCAGAGTGCGGTTGGTCGTTGAACAACACCGCTTGGAGCTGCGCGGGTCCACTTATACATGGATGTTCTTACAGTGCAGGAGTGTAAATGTATCTTTTCTTCCTTATTGCTTTCTTAATAACTTCTTTTCTCTAGCCTACTTTATGGTAAGAACACAGTATATAATACACAGAGCATACACAGTATGTGTTAATTGACTGTTGATGTTATCAGTAAGGCTTCTGGTCAACAGCAGGCTATCAGTAATTGATTTGGGGGGAGTCAAAAGTTAAACATGCATCATCTATTGTGTGTGTGTGAGGAGGTCAGTGCCCCTTACCCCCTGGCCCCCTGCCCCCCGGCGTTGTTCCAGGTCCAAGTGTATTTGCAAAATTTTAAAAGTGTGAGTGCATTTCCCAGGTGCTAGCTTTCCCAAAGCTAGCTTCGGATTCTCAAAGGGGTCTCTGACACCCTCCCCTAAGAAGCACAAGAGCCAGAAGAGCCCCTGATCTAAAGGGGATGCTCCAGTCCAGAGTAACCGGTAACAGCCTTGACTGGACCGAACCCCACAAGGGTTCTCTTCTTCCCATTTGACTTGCCTTTTTTTCTTTCCTCTTTAGCCCTAGGCAAACCACTTCTCCGGGCGGGGGGGGGGGGGGGGCACCTCTCAGTGGCCTCCCACCTGAAAGCAGAGGCCTGGGGTGGGAGGGTGGCGGGCTTCCTTCACCAGGAGCAGCGCTCTTGCTTAATTAGTGTTTATGAAGGGCTGCGTGTTATTAAATTACTAGACACTGGAGACCAGGCCTTGGGGGTTTTCGAAATCTGTCTTGCTGCCCTCCCTAACTGGGTGGGAGGGATTTGCTTCGAGGGACAGAGGGAGGACTGTGGTTGGGGACACTCTTATGGTGGGGCTGCCCCCTTCCGATGGACAGCACCACTAAGAGATCCAAAAGACTCTTTGCCGCAATTTTCCAGCTTGTCTTTGGTTTGAGAGCCACCATTCCAGATGTGTTTGTTTTGAGTTCAGGCACTTTTCCTTTGTATAATCCAGCCACCCTTGAGAGGTGTAACTAGGAGGGATAGAATAACAGCGGTAGAGCTAAGGTGCACTGAGCCCTCTCACGGTGCCATGCTTGTGCTGAATCTGGGCATTCAATCTACCATCTGGACACGGAGGCGAGTAACAAAGTCTGCCCTGATTGAAGATCTCTGTGATCAAAGCAAGTTGACATGCTATTTCATGGAATTGTAATGATAACACTCAGACATAGGTCTTATGTCCCCACTTTATATGAGCAAAGAGAGTTAGAATGATTTTTGGATGGACCTCAGGGCACACATTCAGACATGGCAGAGTCAAGATTTGAGCTCTTCCGGTGAGACCAAGATGCCTTCTTGTGCGGGGCATAGGTTCTCAGCAGGGAGTGGAAGTGTCACAATTTAAAGAAACTCCCTAGGCCATTCTGAGACAGCCCCTGGTTGACAGGGGGAAGGGGGAGATGGTCAGAGGACTAAGTGACTTACTATCAGGAATGAGGTTATCATATGCCTTCCAGAGAGGGGGGTTTCGGTGTAGAGCAGCGGGGGTGATTTTGCTCCATACCGCCCCGGCCTCCAGGGGACATATGACAATTCCTAGAGGTCTTTTTGTTTTTGTTTTTACTGTTACAACTGAGGGCGCAGTGTCAATGTCAGCTAGTGGGTAGAGACTAGAGATGCTGCTCAATGTCCAACAACATCCAGGACAACCCTGCACAACAAAGAATTCGTCCAAAATGTCAATGGCACCCAGGCTGACGAACCTGGTGCTGTTTAGGGACTGGGAATGTAAGGAATGGGATAAGTTGAGGGGAGAGCCCTGGGCATCCCACAAGCATGGTGGGCGGAGGGGGGGCGGGGAGAGGTGGGCCTTGAGGACAAATACTATCCAATTCACAGTGTAGCTGAGGGCTGGGTGTGAGTTTTACTTCAAAGGAAATTATCTTTTTGCCAAGCTCCTCTTTTTACCCCCGATATATCGCAGAAAACTCGTGAGGGTGATTCCGTTGTTGGGTTGGCCCAGGAACCAGTAGCAAAAAAAGACCTCTACCTGGAATCAGGAAACTTGAATCCCAGTCTCAGCCTGGCTACCCTCAGCCATGTGATGCTCGGCCTGCCTGGATCTCTTGGACCCTCAGTTTCCTTACCTGTAAAATGGGTAATTACACTTGCCCTCTACTTCACACGGTGTTGTGAACAGCAAGTAAATGTATGAGAAAAGGTTTATAGATGGACGATCCCCTTTCACACACAAAGGATGCCACCGTGAAACCTGCAGGCAGGTCACTGAGCACATTTAGGGTGGATGGGGCTTATTAGTAATTTTCAAATTAAAGGCATGACATGGGATCCTTTGCCACTGATGTGCTTTGAAATTCAAGTCTGAGGGCATATTCGACAGAGGCTCAAAGTTATGTATTGGATGCAATGTCAGCAACAAGTACCTCGAAACGTCCCCAAAGTTGGAATGGATACAAGAGAGGAGGAAAGTCAAAGGATTTATTTTTGAAAAGAGAAAAAAAGCGTTATCTTCCTTTATGACTGTGCAAATAACCCGTACCCAGGTGTTAATCCCGAACAGAACCAGATAGTATAAAAAAGCAGACAAATGAAAGTCAAAATGTCTTCGTTGACATTTTGGGGCACATCCTTTCAAGTATTTTTAATGAACAATTTCCCTTTTAAAAAAAGAACTCTATAATACATGCTGTTTTGTAGCCGGCAAAAATAAATAAAATAAAATAAAATAAAATAAAATAAAATAAAATAAAATAAAATAAAATAAAACAAAACATGAACAGCGGCCAGATGATCACATTAGAAAGACGCTTCTCCTAAGGAAGGGTAGGCAAGGTTCCTTCAAAGAAGAAAACGCTGAAAGACAATGATAGCCGATCCTTCCCTAAGAAATGCCCCATCTGGTTTCTAGAGTCATCATCTTGCCTGTTGGGGATGGAGGTGGGTGGCAGGGCCTGGAAGAGCTAGGAGGGTCTCACAGGCATAGTAGGCACCATCATTCACATGGCTTCCTGCCCCCCGCCCCGCCATGAACCTGGCAGGAGGGGGAAGGGAGAGTGGGCGGGGCCTCTGAGGATTCTTCCCTGCCCAGCAGTGGGGTTTCTCCAGGAGCAGAGCCCTTGGCTGGGTAGAGGCAAGGAATGTTTACGCCTGTGCCGTGACCGACATCAAGGACCTGGACTGTCGTTAGAAAGCGTGGCAGAATCAGTGTCTGGGTACACACGCATGGAGAAAGGCCACCTTTCCGAGCGACGGGGTTCTGGGAGGGGTCCTTGTGCTTCTTATGGGGTTTTGAGGTCATTATAACCTCTCACTCTTGGCATCCTGGAACCTTTAAGAAATAACGATTAATGCCTTCCCTCCCGCTCTAGGTATTTACAGCGTGCCCTCAGGCTACCAAGAAACGGAGTCGGCTGCGGATGACAGTCAACCGGAAGCCTCCCTCCTGGCCCAACCCCGTGCTGCAGGCTGTTGTCTACACTGGGACCCGAACTCACTCCGGACGCCGGAACTCATCATGTATCCTTCTTCCTTTTTTCCCCCCTGTTCAAATGAAGGAAAGTTTCGTTAGGAAATAGAATCCACAAATATCATTGGAATTTGCAGAAACAACTGGGGTTTTTTGCAATGCAGTCCAGTCTCAAGTGATTCGTTCGACATAGATTTAGTCCTTCCTCAAGGACAGACTAGGGCTCAAAGCTGGTGTGGATTCCTGGGGGGAAACCAAGCCTAAAATCTTCACACTCTAGACCTGGACGTCTCCTTCGATCCTTCACCTCCTTTATCCCGTGATGCTTTTGGCCAGAAGCAGGTGTATCAGCCCACACTTAGATAAATTACAAGGGGAACAATGGCATTGTCCCCTCCTGAAATTTCACCTGCTCTGTCCCTTGAACAGACGTAAACCACCTTGTGAGACCGCTCCATGCTGGCTGACATTGTCTTTGCCTCAGTTTAAAGTGCTCGTGTTTTTGTGGAGGGTGCTTGGATATCCATGACATTTCTGAACATAACAATGAGTTTGGGCCAGTGAGGATGCTTTGTAAGAGAGGATGGGGTCACTGAAGCTATTTTTAAAAAAAGAGAAAGAAAAGAAAACCTCAGGCATTTTAATATGTTAAATACAGACCCAATTATTAATTCTAAAGACTTCCACAAATCAACCTAGATGAAACTTTTTTCACCTTTTTCTGCCTTTTCCCCCCTTCTCAGAAACACTTAGACCTACCCTATGGCAATGACTGTCGGGAAGTCTCTATCCTGTATATCAGGGTAGCACAAATAATTCAGCATAAAGCAGCCCAGTTCCTGTAGCCTGGCATTAGGATAAGTATATCTTAAGAAAGTTCTTATGCAGACTTGGCTTCAGGCAATAAAACGTCATAGACGTATAACTGTAGCAAGCGAAATTTCTAGGGAGCAAATTAGGCTGAAAACATTTTCTCGAGACGGCTAGAAAGGAATCATACACCACCCCAAAATAAGGCAAGTTATGCAGTAAATGTTTCATTTATTGGCCTTCTTCCATTACTATTAGGGTTAAAAGACATCTTGTCAATAAGAAATGTGTATTTATGGAGGACTGATGTCTTTCGCAAGGCGGCTCCTGTCATAAGTACCTATAGCAGTAGTGATCAGCTTATGAAGGCAGATGATGAAACTCTGTGCAAATGCATACATCTCCCCATTAACCCTTGGATCATCAGGCATTATTGTCATTTTATTACCCGGACCTGTCATTAGCCGAAGCAAGGTGATCAAGCCAGGCACTTCAGGAAAATGCCAGAACAGAACAGTGTTCCTCAGGGGTTCAGGAAGAGGGTATATATGCCTTTCCGTGTCCCTGGACAGCGCCACTGGGGAGAAGTAAAAGGATGCCTGTGAAGTGAGCCTTTTTTTCCCTACCCCTTCCTCCTGCTAAAATGGAAAACTCTTAGAGGTGTCCAATTTTTAGTGTGCCTATGTTGGCTAAGGGAGTAGCTTTCCTCAAGGTCCAAATAAGGAACCATCACCCACGCAGAACAAAAAGCAAACAGAAAATCT
This sequence comes from Leopardus geoffroyi, assembly GCF_018350155.1. NCBI lineage: Eukaryota > Metazoa > Chordata > Mammalia > Carnivora > Felidae > Leopardus > Leopardus geoffroyi. The sequence continues at coordinate 70,516,241 of NC_059334.1, forward strand.
CACAGTGGAAGCAGGACTTTGGCTTCAAAACATTTCCCCATTTTATAGCTTCCTTATGTTTTCAGATTCTTTTTTTGGCTTCCCTCGGTCAGCACCCTCCCTGCACAGATAAGTCCAACACAGTGGGTTGGATCATCCATCTTGGAGCCTGAATCTTTAGGGGAAAAATCACACGGCACACGTATGCCCACACGCGTACATGTGCAGGTCACTGTGGAGCGTCATTTAGCGGAATGTTGAGGAACCACTGGGGGAGCTGAGTATGCTTGACCACACGTATTCTTTACTTCTGGCGAATCTGAGCAGGCCATCCTTGTTTTTCCTAAATTCCAAAGCCAAACTTCCAAGGCGCTTTGTCGTCTTTGCTTGTGTGCTGCTGAACCTCTTGGCGTAACTGGGGTCTGGGCTGAAAGCATGGAATCATGGGCCCTCTGAATGGTAAAAAAGGACCTAGGAAAATACCCAGTCCAACGACCTCACCCGACAGGTGACAGGTGGAGGACACAGGTAACGCTTGGCCTATTTCTGCCATCCCCATTAAGCACATTCCCATTTTTCAGAGGGCACCTACCACTCTACCATGGTTCCCCCATAAGGAACCAACACCTGAAGAATGATTTATATCGACTGGAAACTTCCTTTTCACATTCCTCAATAGGGATGAACAAGGAAGTATCCCTGGGAAAGGTGACCTGTTCACTTAGTTTTCGAAGTAAAATGCAGATCCTAGTATCAACACATGTCCACAGGGATTTAATAGAGCGACAGCCGAAAGGGGAGAAGAAAACAGAGAGGTGAAGAAGCAGAAAGGCAGTGGATGGGGAGGAGAGACAGGAAGACAGAGAGGCTGAGACACAGTCTCCTTAGAATTCAGGACCTGGGCTGGCCCCAGGAATGGGCACCAGGAAAGAGGTCACTTCCTCCCCATCCTGCCCACTCCCAAATACGCAAAATCCCCTGGCTTGGGCCAAAGTCAGAACTGGTCTGGTTTCGTCCCTGTGTTCTTGGAACCCTTGCTATTTGGGCAGAGCTCAGGATCCTGTAAACCAGGAGTCCTTAGTGTCTGGAGAGAGAAGTTACCTCAACACCTGGACACGAGCCAACTGTTGTTTAAAATTTCACACCAAATCTATAAAGTACATGTCCACATTGTGAGCCAGGCAACCTGACTTTTAAAAAATGTATTATATTACCCTGCTTTTTGCCCATTGCAATTCCACACCCTCTCCCTCCCCTACCTCCTATCTGGGCAGGCATCACCTGAAGCCCTTTTTCAGAGACTCAGGGGTTATTGACCCTCTGAGATCTTGCTGGTCTCCCCAGCCTTTATGGCACGAAGCAATGAAATTAAATGTGGCACATGTGCTATTATGGAATAACTTTTAATTGCTTAATTAAATCAGAGATTTAAAGAAGGAAAGATTCAAGAGTTTCCTTTGAATGAGAAAAATTAGGATATGCCAACATGGATGAGGTTACTAATCATCGCAAGAAAGCCTTTAGTATTTACATATGATAAAAATGCAGGCCAGGGCATTAAAAACAATAAGTACGTGCTTTAAAATTTCAATTCAGTATATTTATGAGCTTTTATTATCCAGGTAGTCCCATAAAGGACATAGAAGTCCTCATTATCCAACTTAATTCAGATCAGGGTTCGATTAAAAAAAAAAATACCACCGCACAGGACAAAGAAATTGCCATAAATTGAGTTCCTATGAATGTGTTCCAGTTTAAGTAAATAAGCCCTTAAAACAGGCTTTAGAAAAGTCTATGCTGTACACAGACAGACTCAGGCACACTAGGTATGCAGGTGACAATTAGCAAGTGTGAAAAGCTATGGTCATTCGCTAAATGTGTAAATCTAAAGGCAACCAAGTGAAAAGACCTAGGAAAAGGAAACTGTTAAATCCATTTGTACATGGATTTAACAGTGAAGCATTTCATTCTTCATGTTTTTACTTAGTGTCTTGAAATAATCCCCTTTCTGTCTCCACTCTCCCTCTTAGAAACTGTGCCCGCCTTATTTATTTATGAAGTCTGAAGGTTAGTCCTACCTGCTGAGACTAATTAGCCCTGTGCTTTGTATCCTATGCAATCCTGTCTGATTAAATGTACACATTTGTTTTACTTCTTTTCTGGCTCCTTCTCACTCTACTTCTGATTTTTCTGATTAATATTAAAGTTGGGAGTTACAGTGATTCTCCTCCATAGGCTCTCCCCCTCCCCATTTTATTTTGCCTGCCTCTTTGCTCTTTAGTGTGCTAATGTGGCTGCGAATTTTTCCCAGTGCAGGGGAATTCATTGGCCTTGTCAATCTTAGTATCATTATTTTTAGTAGTCTTCTCTCTGAGACCTTAGCCTATAAAACAGTTTTGCTGAAACCCAAACTCTCTAAATATTACATGGTAAATTTGCTTTCTTTTAGAAACCTTAGGTGCTGATGGGCCAGTTGGAATGTATGTGAGTTTTTTTGGGGATTGGTGGGATAATTTAGTACATCATGGACCAACACTGTTCCTAACAGACAATTTGCTAATTCCTATTGATTTATTATTATTTTTTTGGTCCCCCTTTTCATGTTGTAGTTTCCTGTCCACTTTCCACTGAATATTTGCAAGAAAATGAGTGTTGCTGCTCCAGCATCCAGGAAGCCTATGTTTTAGGAGTCAGGTCTTTTCCTCTTTAACATAATTCTGTTCCCCATTTTGCAGCAAATCTGCTCCCCAGGCGAGGTGCCTAAAAACAACAATACCTGCCTCAAACCCCAGGTTTTCCACCTCCTCCCTGAGGTCTCTCAGCATCAGCTCAGTTAGCAATTTCCTGCCAGAGCCATCTACATCTTGATTATTTGGCCAGTCTTTTGGGGATTTCATTTCACACCCCCTCCGAGAAAGACTCCAGTACCACTGATCCCAGGGGTTGGTGAACTTTCAGTTTTATTTTCCCTGGCGGTGTTAACGCCCAAACTTTTCACCTCCAAAGGCAGAAGGACTTTGAATCCTAGCTCATTTCCTACCACCTCCAACGTCAGTTACCAGAGGGGGTGGCGGGGAGAACACTTTATATTGTAAAGAACCACGTATTTTTCCTGAAGGGTATTTTTAATGCCCCTGACAAACACTAAAGTATTTGATTGTCTTTTTTTTTGGGGTGGGGGGATAAAAAGTCTTGGTATAATTTATTCTAGCGAGGTTTAAGATTTTATGAAATGACTCACTATTAATAAATAAAAAGGGTAGGGAAGACCTCGTGGGCTGATAGTTTCTTTCCCTGAAGATGACCAGGAACTTTGCCCAGCTCCCCACTTCCCCAAGCTCTCTGAAAGAGGAGGGTTGATCTTTCTTTTTGACCACTTCTGTTAGATCCCCGCCCAAGGGTGGCTGATTTCACTGCTGGACTAACCACTAAGCACCCCCCCCCCCCCGCCCTCCCTTCTCCACGGTACTCTCCTCCTTTTCCCCTTCCTTAAGACTTATTTCTAATATTTCCAAAGTGCACTTTTTCTGGGCCTCTCCCCATCCCCGCCCCCCAAGTGGGCTTTCCTTCCGCCTTCCGCGGCTCGGATTCCTGACTCGGTCGCCACCCCCTTCCCCTCCTCTCCCACTCCGCATTGTCCTTCCGAAGCCGCCCCCCTCCGGGAGCGAGTCCCAGTACCCTCGCCCAGACTCGCGGGCTCGCACCCACTCAGCGCAGGCCTCTCCCCTTGCACACTCCTCCCTTCAACTCCCTCCCCTCTCCTCCCCCGCCCCTCTCCTCCTCCTCCTCTCCCTCCTCCCTCTCCCGGCGCCCGAAAGGATCATTGTTAGCCGCCCCCGCCCCGCCCACCCCGGCTGTTTATTTATGCACACGTCACCGGGCCGGCCCCGCCCCCCGGCATCTCATTAAGCGAGTGTGTTCCTCTCGCCCTGTCAATAATCTCCGCTCCCAGACTACTCCGTTCCTCCGGATTTCGATCCCCCTTTTTCTATCTGTCAATCAGCGCCGCCTTTGAACTGAAAAGCTCTCAGTCTAACTTCAACTCACTCAAATCCGAGCGGCACGAGCTCCTCCTGTATCTTCGGCTTCCCCCCCCTTTGCTCTTTATATCTGACTTCTTGTTGTTGTTGGTGTGTTTTTTTTTACCCCCCTTTTTTATTTATTATTTTTTTGCACATTGATCGGATCCTTGGGAACGAGAGAAAAAAGAAACCCAAACTCACGCGTGCAGAAGATCTCCCCCCCTTTCCCCTCCCCTTCTCCCTCTTTCCCCTCCCCAGGAGAAAAAGACCCCAAAGCAGAAAAAAAAGTTCACCTTGGACTCGTCTTTTTCTTGCAATATTTTTTTTGGGGGGGGGGCAAAACTTTTTGGGGGTATTTTTTTTTTTTTTTTTTGCTTTTCTTCCTCCTTCATTTTCCTTCCAAAATTGCTGCTGGTGGGTGAAAAAAATGCCGCAGCTGAACGGCGGTGGAGGAGATGACCTAGGCGCCAACGACGAACTGATTTCCTTCAAAGACGAGGGCGAACAGGAGGAGAAGAGCTCCGAAAACTCCTCGGCAGAGAGGGATTTAGCTGATGTCAAATCGTCTCTAGTCAATGAATCAGAAACGAATCAAAACAGCTCCTCCGATTCCGAGGTAGGAAAAGCCCCTCGGGCTGGTGGGGTCTTGAGTCTATTTCCTGGGCTTGGCAAACGGTGCCGAGAGGGAAGGAATCGGGGCCGGCGGCGCCGCGGGGCCGGGCGGGCGGCGTGTGCGCGCGGTGCCACCATTGCAGAAACTTGTAACCCTGTTTTCTCTCCCCCCCCCAACCCCCCCACCCCGCTGATCTTTTTTCTCCCCCTTCTCCCCCCTCTGCGTGGCGTTTGCCCCTCGCCCTCCCCACCTCCACCCCTCCGGGAAGGCGGAAAGACGGCCTCCGCCTCGCTCCGAAAGTTTCCGAGATAAATCCCGGGAAAGTTTGGAAGAAGGTGAGTACGCCCCGCGCGCCCCGCAGCCGCCCGGAGCCGCCCCCCGGGCCCGCCGCCCCGCGCGCCCCGGCCCCGCGCCCCGCTCGGCCCGGCCGCGCGCCGGCCCTGCCGGGGCGCCCGGCTACTTGGGGCACTTTCTAAAAAGTTTCTCCTCGCTCTCTCCCGCTCGGCGCGGCCGCCGCCGTCCCCTCGCCGCCCCGCCATGTTAGCGGCCAAGAGGCAAGATGGAGGGCTCTTTAAGGGGCCACCGTATCCCGGCTACCCCTTCATCATGATCCCCGACCTGACGAGCCCCTACCTCCCCAACGGATCGCTCTCGCCCACCGCCCGAACCGTAAGTGCCTCCGCGCCCGGCCCCCGCCCGCTGCCCGCCCGCGCCGCCTGCCCGGCCCCGCATGCGGCCCCTGCCCTGCCCCCTCCCTCTCTCCCTCCCCTCCCCTCCCTCTCTCCCTCCCTCCCCGCCCCCCCCTCCGCCTCCTCCCCTCCCCGCCTCCCCTCCCCCGCTCGCGGCCCAGGCAGCCCAAAACTCTCCAAACTTTTCTGCCTTTTGTGGACTGGATTTGTTTGCACTTCGCCATGTTCTTGCTTTCAGTTTGCTGCCTCGTGATGTTGGGGAGACCTTTCTTTCCAAGCAGGGTTTTGTTGGGGGGACGGGAAACAGAAGAACTTTTTTTTTTTTTTTTTTTTTTTTTGCGCTGATTCCCCCCTCCCCCGTGGTGGTGTTGTTTGTTTCTTCACCCTGGGAAGATGACTGTGTGGCTCTTTTCTTTTCGCTCTCTCTCCCTCTCCCTCTCTCTTCCTTCCCTCTTCTGTGGCGTCTTGGGTTTTCCCCGGTTAACCCCTTGGCTGCCGCTGCCGGGGCCCGAGTGACCGGGCTGGCGCCCGACGCGCGGGGTAGAGAGTGGATTTTCCTGCAGGCGTTGGACTGGAGAAGTAGCGAGCGCGCGGAGCCCGGGGCCCGGGAGAAGCGCCTCGGCTTTCTCTTTCGGCTGGTTATTTATTTAGCTTTCTAGTGGTGTTCGCTGGCTTTCAGCCCCCCCTCCCCCTTTCCCCTGGAAGGTCACCCCTCCTAGACTGGTCCCACTGCAAACTTGGGGGCTTTGGGATTGCTTTTCTTTGGCAACCCCGCAGGGCCCCGAGCGCCCTGGGCGCGGTGTGGCGGGCTCGGCTGCCCGGAGCGCCGGCTGCGGGCTCTCTCGGGCCGCGCCGAGTGGGGAGGCCCCTGTGACCGGGTTCTTGGTTTGTGTGCAGCCGGGATGGCTTCCTTTGAGCGGACTCGATGTATTTCCAGGGAATTTGGGTGCCTTGGGGTTTATAGCTTGGTCTGCGTTCGCCAGCTTCCGAGAAGGCCCTCATTGGGCCCTGGGGGAGGATCAGAGACCAGGGTTTGCGGGCCCAGCGGTGTGTAGAGAGTGCGGGAGGCCAAGGGCACCTCTCCTTCAAGGGAGTGGGCTGCTGCTCGCGGGCCACCCAACTTTGGGGACCCCAGGGCGGCACCGGGTGCTAGGCTCCGCGGGTGCTTTCCGCAGCGAGCGTTCCGCGCCCCCTTGACATTTGTTAATAAGGCTCATCCTGTTCCCGGACCGTCCTCTGCTCCCTGCCCTCATCCTGAACCCCGTCCCCCGCCCCCAATCCCACCCTCCTCTAAAAAGCCTGGATTGCCGGTCTCTAGACGCAACCTCTAGACGTTTGTGCCTGGTTTCCAGGGATTGTCATTTTGCACCTTTTCTGGTTTGGGCCCCCTACCCCTTGTTTACACACACGATTTTTTTTTTTTTTTTTTTTTTTTCGGTAACTCGAGATAGCAATTTGAAATAATGTACCCAGTGTTCAGCAGCCGTGAATTCGGTGCTAATGGCCGAGGGCTTGCCGGATGGGAGTCGATCCGATCTACAAGTGTTTTTAAGCATTAAAATATTAACTATCAGGTTTTACTTGTTTTTTGGGCCCTGGCAAAAAGGGCACGGGCATGCTAGACCGGTCACTTTTTATGGCTAGGAAAGAGAAATAATTATCCCCCCCCCCCCCCTTCCCTGCACCCAGGCTTCTGCGTGCTTGGGAAGCTGGTAGAGCGTTTCAGCCCGACCTCCTACTACAGGGCCAGCTCTTTCAGGCTGCAGGGGCTGGGCTGTGGGGTTGCAGCTCAAGGGGAGGCACAGTCCGGTTACGTTGTATTTTTCTTGGGAGATTGTGGGCATGCTAAACCCGGAGCATTCGGCTCAGAAACAGAGGGTTTGTGTACTAACCAACCCGACCAAGCAACATTCCAAAGTAACCCTGAGAATTTCTTACTCCCCTCCCCCTACGATGGAGTCTCTCCGGTATTATTTAAAAATCCACTTGGCCATCAGAAAGGCCAATCTGAATATTGAGCTTTGATGGCGGGCTTCTTGGCCTTCTTGACTCTTTTCAAACTCCCAGCCTGACCGCTGGGGATCTTGCCATACTGTCGCCTAAAACTTGAACGGTGGTGTTGTGCTGTAATTAGGAAACAGCGAAATTGTTAAAGGCAAATAAACGATTTCCCGGGGCGAAAAAGGAAGGCTCCCAACCATCGGTCCCCTTTGTGGGCATTATAGGAATAGACCGCTCTAGTTCTTTTAATTGTGGACGTAGCGGGTGGCCTTGTGCTGTGACATCAGATTGAGTAGGAGAGGACATTTCTGAACTCAGTAGGCAGTGTTCGGATTTGCATGTCAAACACCAAGAGACATCTTTGTGTGTGCAGGCCCTTCCTCCTTATCTGTTACCTGGGTTAGATTATGTGCTCCAAAATTAAAGTTATTTATTTAGGCCAGTAAGCAGCGCAATAGACACGAGGACGGGAAGCTGTTGTGTGTCACTCCTGACGTCTTCGATCAGAGGGCCAGCTTGCAATTCTAGATTTCCTACAGCTGCCGAGGGCATCTATAGGCAAGATAGGGGTCTTTTCATGCTCATCTGAAATTCTTCGTGCTTCATAGAGTGTGTTTTTGAGGGCAAGGTATAAAGACAAATTAGCTGTATGCTTTCCTGTTTTCCCGACCCTCCTTGGTGGTGGTGTTTTTGCTACGGTTTCTGTTCCTTATTAGTGTACCTGTAAGCAGCAGCATCCTTTAAAAAACAAACTCTTTGGATCCCTGATTCCTGCTTTTCTATTTAAGAATGTAAAGAATTAAGGAGTATCATTAAATCAGCTATGATGCATAATACATTATCTCAAGAATAATGCTTTAATTGCTGAAGACGCCATGAAGCTCGATAGTAATAATTTTATTTTAAAGCGACAAAGATTTCTGCATAGCATTAATTTAGTCTTTGATACAGTAATAGGAATGGCTTTTAAAAAGACAGATTCGGATACAAAAATACATTAAGGAGAGAAGTCTGGTTAAGTAGATGGGAAGTGATAGAACAACAAATACAAGAATTGTGGTAGCAGTTGTATGTTAGAGATAAAAATACTGTTAGCATATTCAAGTTGGGAGGAAAAAGTAGTGTCCCATTTCTTTTTCCCTTTTGCCACGCTGAGAAATAGGGCTAGGGTGGTCAGAATTCGAGTTAGGTTTGAGATTTCTTTTTAAGACTCGAGTATGAGAGCTCTTGTATCTTTTGTCCCAAACTTCGTTGCTTTTTAACTGAGCTGCTTGCTACTAGGTTGAACAAATAAATAAGCAGCATCTTGAATTCACTTTTGAACTTGGAATCCCAGCATTTAAAAGAAACCAAGAGGGGCCTATTCATTGGGGTTTTATGTAGCCGGGCAAACAAATTCTCTTTCTGGCTTGTGAAAAATGGATGTTTTTCCCTCACTCAAACAACATAATCCTTTCTCATACAAAAGATTTAGACCTTAGAGTGTGAAGGGTTAATGGTGGTCCTTTCCTTGGTTGTCCTCCCACCCCCCACCTTCACCCCTGATTGTTTTGACAACACTTTTCAAAGTGTGACATTCCAAGCCCCTACATAACAATGTAATATTACTGTAATTACACAGGTCATTACATTTTAAATAGAGAACAATAAAATGCTTATCGCCCTGAAAAAGAACAGGTGTTCTTTCCCTTCTTTGGTATTTATGCTAATTGTTTTTCATCTCCTTCAGAAATATTTATGGCGAACATGTTTAGATCCCAATCTCAATGCAACAGTATTAATTCTGTGCTAATCTTTATAGGTTGGAGTTTAATGTCTGCAGGATGGATTACGGGCTGAGCATTCACCCAATAAGTCATATTTTAATGATTATAAATTTAATATGCCAGCGCTTCGCAGTCTGTTGAAATTAAAGCTTTCTGAACCCCCAGAAACAAGCTATTAGGCAGTTGGGGGCCTGAAGTGCTTATCTGGAAGAAGTGTTTTTGGAAACTTTGGACTGCTTAAGGGATGTAGCTTTTACTGATGCCCCCTATCTGATGGAGAAAAGATTTGGAAGCAAACAATCCCGGTTCTTGCTAGGAGTTTTCCACCCTGATTTTCATTTTACTGATACGGATTTCATTTAGAGTCCCTGCTGGAAGCTGGTCAGCTTTCTGTTTCTTAGCAAGCTGTGAAAAAGTTAACAGGAAGGTTTCCGGGGGCTGGCCGATCAAGAATGCTGTTCTGTTAGCAGCGCGGGATATGAGCGCAGATCTGCACGCCATTAAAAAAATACTTGCTTTCAAAAACTAGCATTTTACTAGTTGCACGGGGGGCTGTGCTTTCAGACCTTACAGTGGAAGTCTTTGCAGGGTTTGAATGCCTCCTCACATCCCACGAGGTACCTGGGTGCATGCAAAAAGTGCCTAGATTGTTTCCTTGGTGGAGAAATCCCGGTGCAACTTCTCTTACACGTGCACAGTGGGTAAACTAGAAGGTATCTAAGAGGATTTTACATTTTGTCAGATGTTTCACAACAGGGGCCCCCGAATCACATTAAAAATGCACTGTAGAGAAAGGACAGCTGCAAATTTTTGTGTGGACGCGTGTTTCTGGACCATGACTAAAACTCCGAGGACCTTTTCCCCAGCTGTCTGGAAGTTATGTGGAAGTTGGTTTATTGGCAGTTAAGTATGAGACAACCTGGATTTAGCAGAGGCTCTCTCCTACACAGGAAGTAGATGACATTATATTGGGGGAAGGGACGAGACTGCAGCCAGGGAGTGATTTACTCCCTTTCTTGTTTTTTTAAACCATAGAGTTGCCAAATAAATAAGCACTTTCCAAGGAAGTAGGTGTAAGCTTTTTAGTCTTGGTAAGTGGAATTAGATGATATCTTTGACCGCATTTGTAACTGTTCTAAGGTGACACATTTCAGAAGTTTGGGAAGGGGGGGCGGCGAATCAGATTCTCGGGGCTTTTATTTTTGAGGGGGGTGCGTGACGTGGGCGTCTGAGTTTCTTCCGCGAGTGAATATTGGCAGCCGTGTGAGTAAATCTTCAACTCTGACTTATAATTGAGCACATTTGTGAAGGAAACGGTTAATTTTACAACCAAAGGCAAGCTTGCACCTCGACAGGTCTGCTGAAAGAAATGTGCCCCAGTCCTTTGCTGGCAAGCGCCACCGGGTCATAAATCCACAGGCTTTATTTACAGCCCATAACACTTATGAATGTTAAGATATTTGACGCCACGTTGGCCTTATAATATTCAAGGTCCGCAGACATTGGCAGTAGCTCAGATTTCTCTCACTAATTATAAGCAATGAGATGGGGGAAGCCCATCTCAGATGCTGCCCTCCCCCCTCCCGTGGCCCCCACCTCTACAATCTGAGCTTACTGAGACAGACCCCCTCTCCTCTGGCAGCTGACTTGTACTTTTCCTCTAGGCTATTGTTATACACATTTATAAAGAGCACTTTCAGGGATGGAAATTCAGTGGGGGCTCTGCACAAATGCCTTTTTCAAAAGCAAAGTTGTTCCGCTGTTTGCATGTTTCGCCTTGTCTTCTGGTTTCTCCTTTTTCCTTTCTTTTCTTTCCTTTTTTCCTTCTCTTTCTTTTCCCTTCCTTTCCTTTTCTTTTCTTTCTTTCTTTCTTTCTCTTTCTTTTTTTTTGGACCGTGTTGCCTATATTGTGCATATTTCCCAGAATACTTAAAGAAACCTGATACGAGAGACTGCTCTTTAATTTATATGATGTTCCACTGAGTTGGAAGGGAAAATACACACGTTGCAGAGTGCACTAGTTAATGGGAGGGTTTAGAAAAAAAAAGTTAGGTGAGTGAGGAGAGTTGATTAAAGGAATTTAATGGATGAGGGGAAAAAATTCCAGGTTTACATTGGGGATGGGAAGGCCTCTCATTTGGTAAAAGTGCACAGTTATCTGGGGAAGGAAACACAGAGAGGTAGCCAGAATAAATGTCTGATTAAGAAAGATTGGAAAAAATATAAGAAGATGGGACAAAAATTGGGGCTTGGGGGAATGGCTTGTCTGAAATTGGGGATTGGAAGTCTCTTATGAGAGGTGGGAGTACCAGGGGGAGGTGCTGTTAAAAACTATTGCTTTGCTCAGCATAGAGTGGTTTCAAGCCACTCCTCACCTAAAACGCTCTATCCAGCAACAGATATGTTTCATATCAGTTATTTGCGTGAGGGTCTAGGGGAGGGGCATTCTGTGGTCGACAGCCCGATGAGAGAGAGCAGGCCAATTATCCTGTTGATGTTAATTTTTATTTTTTAAAAAGTGGGCGGTTCTGGTGTGTTACAGAGGGACCACATGGTGCAGGGGGAGTGGGATCCTGAGGTGTGTGGCTAAGGTATGTGTGTTGAGGGGGACTGATGGCCCTGTCATTTCTGGCGGGATCCTTCCCTCCATCCAACCCAAACTTAAAGACCGCGGCTGAAAGGTTTTATTTTCTAATCAATGGAATGCAGAAACTTACTAGCCCTCAGGGACAGATATGAATCCCTTAACAGCTCATTACAAAGATGGGGATGTGGGATCTATGAACGGGTCATCAGCCGTGGTGTTCTTCGTTTTCCCAGGGTAGGTTTTTCTTCCTTAGGCACATCTGATTTCGGGCTGGTAATTCAGCCCGTTATATTTTATTCTTTTCTTTTTTCTTCTGTCTTTTCTCTCTGTCTCTCTCTCTGTCTCTCTCTCTCTCTCTGTTTCTCTCTCTTTTTTTTTTTTTTTTTTTTTTTTTTTTGGCCATGAAGTAGCCCCAAACAGTTCTGTTTATAGGGGCAGGAATGGCTATTATTAGTGGGATCAGCTCTGAAGGAGTTAAAATTGCTCGCTAAAGTTTGGCATCATGAAAATAAATTTGAGGCCTGGTAGGCATTAGCAGGGCACAGCACATTTACAGAGCTTAATTAGTACGAACTGTAATTGTTCATGGTCTGCCAGAAGAAGTAATGTTCAGGGAAAGTGGAGTCCTTCTCTTGTAGCCTTCAGTTTGAAACCGATAAATCACTTGCATATTTGTGTAGTGATTCAAATGGAGCTAGGACCTCTCCCATCCCAACATGTGGTAAATTGTAAAGTCAATGAATTGCAGATGTAGGCTACAGTGAGATTCTCCAAGAAAATGCAGAATGAATGGGAAAGAATGACGCTATAAATATTTACTGAGAAGATAACTAGGTTCCTGTGTGCTGGGCCAATTATGATGTACTAAATATATTAGCAAAATGCTTAAAAAAAATCGAGAGGATTTGTGTGGGTCTTCGGGTGGGTTGGTTTGTTTTGGAAAGTGGAATAAAAGGCACTATGTTACTGTCCTGTCAGTTTTATTAAGCCGGAATCACAATGGCATACCCAGGGAAGGACACAGGAAACCCACATTAATGCAAATTAATTCGTTATGAGTTGCAGAGCTGTGACTGCTAAGTGGAGTAATGATAGGGCATCATTTTAAGAGTGTTAATGTAGCAACTTTTAATGAAAAATGCTGTGTTAGGAGCATGTCTCAGCCCCTTAGCCCACGTGTTTTTCTATGCTAGAAATGTGTTTTGTACAAGAGCAGGAAATTTGATTCACTTCATTTCCCCCCCCCCCCCACACACACAGTTTAAGAACTTTAATTATGTTTTGATGTTTAAAGAAAATCATCTCATTTTTCTTCAGAAATCAACCCAGAAATCCCTATCACCGTAACCAAGTTCAACTTTTCTTTTTTTTGCTCCAGATTTGCGGCACCGAGTGGAAAAACAATGAATGTAACCCCACCCCCACCCCCCCCAAACCCCCATAGACCTACAGCTATAACTTTCTTGAAGTGATTTTTTTTTTTTTTCCTTCCCTTTTCTTTCATGGAGGATTTTGGTCTCAGGCAATGTTGCAAGTCTTCTTTCCCCAAATGTGAGTAGGTGGATGTGTATGGAAGCTGTAAAACTTAATGATCATTCTCTGACTCATAGCTGATGGTTTCAGGTTGAGGAAAAGAAAAGAAAAATTAATGAGGGTAAATAGACATTGGATGGAACATCGAGACAGTAGGAGAGATTGTTCTGGTGTCTGAAGGCATGCGTTTTGCTGCGGCAGAATTTCTGAAGCAGAATGCCAGGAAGTGAAAAGGGGATGCCTTTGTTAAGTTGTTGTTTTTAGGATGGTACAAATGTTCGGTGTCTAGGTCTGGCGAGGGATGTTTAAACCGGCACACCTACCAGTCAGTGCTGCTTTTGCCTTCCCTATGGAAGGTAGAGGTCCCCTTGGCACTTTTTAAAAGAGCAGGCAGGATAGCCCAGAGTCCTGATCAGGATTGTATTTCCCATTAAATGTAAGAGGTTCGCAGCACAGGGCTGCTGTCTCTGTCCCTAACGGTGCCTGATGACCGAAGAAAATGCCTTAGACCTACTAACGACAAAAATGTTCTCTCTCTTTTTTTTTTTTTTTTTGTAATGTTTATTTCTTTTTGAGAGAGACAGACAGAACGTGAGCAGGGGAGGGGCCGAGAGAGAGGGAGACACAGAATCTGAAGCAGGCTCCAGGCTCTGAGCTGTCAGCACAGAGCCCTATGCGGGGCTTGAACTCACGAACCGTGAGATCATGACCTGAGCTGAAGTCGGACGCTTAACCCACTGAGCCAACCAGGTGCCCCAAAAATATCTGTCTTTTAAGTTAATGACACGGAAATTAAACTTCAAGTGGCTCATGGTAGTGGCTATAGGGTAGAAGGTGGACCCCAGGTCCCCAAAACCAAAACTTTTTAGGGAATGAATCTGGATTGGATTATTGTTTGTTTGTTTTAATAAAAGAGAAAGCCAGGTGACAATAAAACGAATGCTCCACCTCTTACCAATTTAGTGGAATGAATAGGTATAAGAAATCAATCTTCTGAACACTGGAAGTTCACTTAGTGTGGGAGAAACCAACACAGGCTCCCCTTTGAGGAGGAGATGTCTGTGGATGAAAACGTGGTTTTCCTTTTTCTCTCGTCTCTGGGTGTCTCTGATGTCTTATATCTGAAACAGCAAATTGAGGGCCAGTGGTAGTGATTAGAAATAAACCAAGAGCCATCACGATATGATCATCATAAGGGAAGCAGTTAATTGTAAATTGTTGGTTTTTTAATTGCCGGGGAATTGTGCAATCCTGTGCCGGGCACAGCCGCCTCTTTATGGTTCTTCCTCTGGACAAGTGAGGGCCAGATCATCTGGGGGTGTTAGCATGGGTGGGTGGGCTTGGCCATTGTAAACAAGCACACAGGAAGGGAAGGTTTATTTTGTTGAGGGTTTCATGGGAAGGAATTGAAGGAAAGGTCCCCTGGAGTTCTCATCTGGTGAAGCCCCAGGATGCCCCAGGGAGGCACCATGTTGAGGACGCACCGCATGCCCAAGGTATAAGCTGCGCCTGCTGGCCGAGGAAGTGACGCTGCGGAGTGCCGCAGGTGACCAAGGGCAGGGCAGCCCCAGGGGTAGAGGTTCCTAAACCCAGATGGGCCTTAGATGGCTGATCCTTAGATGGATCTCTGAACCTCCCCTCATCGATTCGAAAAAGAAAAGGCCACCCTCTCTTGTTCTTTCCTTTCTTAATAGATTTTTTTACAGAGAGAGAAGTAAATTCTTGTTCCAGTCTGGAAAGCCAAGTTTTTACTGGGTCCTTGTATTTTGTCTTTGTCTTAAAAAGCTGGACTATAAGGAACAAGGCATCTTTGTGTTTTACAGGGAAGCAAAAAGCAGTTTAAAGTGTTATGTTTAAGAAAACAGCATTTGGTAGAAGAGGGGGTGGAAACCCAAAGGAGCAACAAGAAAATTGTAAGTCTGTGTCACTATAGCTGGCGGAAGTTTAGCTCCATATCTCTCCAACGCAGTGGTTACTGGCTGGGAGTAAAGATCTGATTGGAGCTTGTGCTGTGTGTATTTATGAGCTGGTCCGGGTTATTCGGTTTGTCTGGACACCTGAGGAGGGAAGTTACATTGCTTGGGGGTGTTAAAATGGTGTGTGTGTGTGTGTGTGTGTGTGTGTGAAATTAACTTTGTCCAACTACATTCTTAAGGACCTTGCAGTTGCATTTTTCCTGTTTTAATTGCAGCGTTCTCTCTGGGATTGTGTTGTTTGGGTGGTGATTGGACGCAAGGATTAAGAATGGAACCGGACAAGTGAAAATTGAATTTGGATTAGCCACAGTTTCATTAATTTATTCACAAGCCTGTGATTATATGAAATTTCGTTTCCACGACATATAGTTATCAGGTGTCCATTCAATTTTAATTGACAATCTGAGATTCCTGTGGTTACCCTGCGTACAGATTGCCTAGGGCTCCACAGGGTTTGTGGGAAGAAAAGCTTGGACAAGTTTCCATTAAGCTCTGAATCAGGCAGTTGGAAAAGAGGAGAATAAAACCCTGCTGAAAAGGGGGATGAGTTGTTACTGTTGACTCTCGACTTAGAAGCGGAACCCCCCACACCCCACCCCTCAGACAAGAGCTGCTCTCCAGCCAAGCATTCCAACCTGGCAGAGAAAGCTGTCCCTAGCACAAAAGTTGTTTGAAAATGATGCGGAATTGTCACAGAAATTAGTGCAAATCTCCGTTTACTGGCTGGCAGTTTTCATAGGAAGGGCGGGGGCGTGGGGCTCAAAGGGTGCAAATTCATCTTTCTTTTTCTGCAATTCGCTTAGATGAACTGCTTCAGAGTGTGTATGTGTGTGGGGGGCTGGGCTGTGTGGGGATGGGCTTACGGTCAGTTGCTCAGTGTTCATCTTTAGTTGTTTTAGGGAGTGTGGTGCATCGTTCTGCTTTGACAGGTAAAGGACTACATATATATTCATTCCTGGCTTCATCTTTATTGTGGCCTCTTTTCACCTTGATTAGTATTATGTTTTGGGGCAAGCAGTCTCCTAATATTTATAGGCGGTGTTTTTGATTGTTTCTTTGGAGCAGTTACAATGATCTCAGAGGAGCCCATTGGATGTTAAAATGGGGACTTCCAGCCTTATCTCATGAGCAGTATAAATTCAGACTATTTTAAAAATTTGATCGCTTCTGTGTTGTGTTGGTTCAAAAGTTCTTACGTGAATTTCATTTTTCTTCTTCTTTCCTCTCTTTTTGTCCCCCCCCCCCCCCCCCCCCCCCGCCAAACCTGGGCGGACTGATTTTGAACAGTCCTGAACTGTGTGAACAAAATCATTGGATCTAAAACTCACTGGCAAGCTAGGTTACACTTTGTTCTAGTACTATGGAAGTGTTCTGGTAGCAGTAACAGCCGTGGTTTGGAAGTGCCAGCCCCTGCTGCCTTTTGCTGTGAGGTGAATGAGCAGCGATTCCCCAGGACCGACTAATTCCTCCTCATTTGTTCATATGTTGCAAATTAAAATGCATTTCCAGATACTGTTGAGATCCTTTAGTGACTGTTGTATTGTTTATAAAATGAATCAGATAGTGTTTGTTTTCCTGCTCGGGAGGCTCCCACTACTAACAAGCGTTATTTGGGGAAAGGAGAGTTTGGTGAGGCATCTCCATATTCCTTTTTGTTTGGGGACACCCACTTCTTTGATGGGGGCTCTGTAGGGCTTCAGAGGGGAAGGCCCGAGAGAGAGACTTCGTCGTCCCGCCCCCCCACTCGGTTGTGGAGAATCTGAGGGAGCCAGGGACGAGCATTCACCCAGGGGCCAGTGAACAGGCCGTCCTTAGAAACCTTGGTGGCTCTTTGGCAATGGTTGGCTCCCTCTATGGGGAAGTGTGGATTCCTAGAGTGCAGGCTATAGGGACGCTTAGTCATTGCAGAAGAATGCATAAGGCCGTCGGTGGCCCCTGAATTCTGCCTGACACATTTGTTTTCCCCAAAATAGAATTGTGTTTAGGAGCAAGAGCCCAGTTGTCAGAACAGTGGGGGTCTTGTACCTGTTGCAGTCTGTGGCTTCTCAGAACCCTTTCTCACTGCCTGTCCTCACACCTACGTGTCGCAATTCTCGTGGCTTTTTGCAGCACACAGTTAATTCTTCTGCAGCGTCCTGCTCAGCACACTGGCTTCCTTTATGTTTTAATGGGCGTCCGTCTTTCCTTTTCATGTCAATGATTCTCACTCTTGGCCCCCTCCCCCCTCCCTTTTCGCTTATTGAATAGACGCTTTTTTTTTTTTAAAACTTTACCTTAGATTATGATGATTATCTTATCCATAGCAACAAATAAAAATACACAGGTCTTGATTGAATGCCAAGGCTGCAGTTCAATCTAGGAAGGTTTGTCTGCTATTCATAAACTGCTTAAGATGTTTTCTTGTAGTTTGTGACATAAGCAGAACGCTTTGATTTGGTTTCTTTCTACAGCTCCATTTTCAGTCCGGGAGCACACATTACTCTGCGTACAAAACGATTGAACACCAGATTGCAATTCAGGTAGGAAAATGCAAGAGATCCTGAAGCTTGAATTGTCAATAAGTAGGTCTCTTGTGTCTTTTATTCTCTGCCCCTTCCCCCGATCTAGATGGTGATGATGATGATGATGATGATGATGGTGATAGTGGTGATGATGATGATGGGGATGATGGTTGGTGATGATGATGATGGTGGTGGTGGTGACGATGGTGAAGGTGGTGATGGTGCTGGTGGTAGTTGATTGACTCGGGGAGGTGGGAAGCAAAGAAACAAGAGCAGAAATGCTGCCAAAACGATTTAAAGAATATGGAAAGAAAGAGGAGCCTGTGTTTCGTGTTTAGTTTCTTGATCAGGCGTAATGGGCACACAAGACCCCAGCTTGGCTATTGTTTTTGGCTTAGGGAAGATCTTCATTTGAGAGCAAAACGAGGTGGCCGACCTGGAAGAGTGGTGGGGGGAGGGGAGGGGGGGGGCTACTGACAGCCGGAGGGTTGTTTCCAGTGCATCCAGATGACGCCAAGGGGTGCTAAGAATATCACTTTCGACCCGATTGTCCTGAAATGTTGATTTCTCTTGGACCTGTTGATGTATGTCCTTAAAAGTGCTGGGAGGGAGAGGTGACAGAGCCCAGCTTCTGATGAGTGTCCGGTTTCCTGCTCATGTAGTGCTTCCATTCTCTTAAATCCAAAGGCTAAACAGATCACAGACTAATATAGACTCGGAGCTGAACTGGTGCCAGCAGAATGCAGTAGTGGAGGGAGAGCAGACTAATACGATTTTCGTCTGTCTGCCTTGCCTGGCTCTGCCAGGATGGATGTTACTCATGGTGTAACTAATGGTGCCGAAACTTCTGGAGTGTTCCGGTTTAACCCTCTGGAGAGAGGCTTTTGAAGCCTGTTGTGGTGATGGTGAAGTCTGGTTCTGGGTCTCCTCTTCCCGGAAGTGGATGTCGGTTGGTGAAATAATTTACGTTGTTCCGTTGCAGATAACTGGTGTGTCCGTCTGTGGTCTCACCAAACTACAGCCATAGGCCATCTTTGTAGCTCTCCCGTTTCAAATCTGCAGCTTCCTGGATAAGGCTTTCAGACAGCCATGGGCCCCAGCGACACTGTGGATTCTTCCACCAGTGAAAAAAGTATGGTTCTGCAGACATTTTTATTTGATGGATTCCCTCACGTTTTTGTGCTTGTTTCAGGGCAACAGGAGCGAATTGGGAAAATATTTTGTTTGCTCCTGCCGTGTGCTGCTGATCTGATCCCTCTGTGTGTTTTAGGGGAAGGTGGTTTTACCGCCCTCCATCCCCAAGTATTTTCCAGACTGATGTCTCTAGCTAGATGCCGCACTCGTTCTTGCTGGCACACTTCCTGCTGGGCCTTCTGCTTCTTGATGTTGGCGTATTGAGTCTTGCCCCCTGAAACCGGTTTAGTCTCAGGGCTAGGAGAGGGAACAGGCCCAAACCCTAGGTCTTGATGAATGGATAGAGGAACAGACAAATGTCCTGAGGCCTACTACATCTGGTGGAGTGCTGGAGAATCCTGTTGCCCGGGGTGTGGGAATAGGTGAGGTTGAATAGCAGAGTGATCCCTATCTTGGTGTGGAAAGGCTGGCTGGGGCCATGTCACTGGGAGACCAGCCGAGACCAGACCAGCTGTTGTGTCTTTACACCCGTTGCTGAAGCGTCCCTTGTGAGACCGAGCAGTTTGACTTTCTCCAAACCACCTGGCACGGTGCAGGCCATGTGAAGCTCTTTCTCAGGAGGAAGACGGAGTAAATTACAGACCTCATTGTTCGGAGGACTGAAACCATTACCATTCCTCCATGAACAGGTAGTATTGTTCTCCCCTGCTTCTGTTTGCTAAGGCTGGATGCCCATGTGGGCAAACAGAGAGACATTTTATTAGAGACCCAGCACCGGCATGCTTTCAGAGTTCATTCTCCCCCAACCTCCGCTAGACCAGGACGAGGCCAAGCCAAATGGCATCTAGCTGTAATTTTAGTTTGAGATGAGGATGGTTGTGCTTTGGGGGGCAGTACAGCTGACATTTTCCCTTCGCGGCCTTCTCCAGCACAAGGCTTAAGTGGGGTGTGATTGTTGGGGCAGAATTTTCTTTCCCTGGAAACGTAAAACTGCTTCACCTTAATAAATCCTGCATTTCAATATGAGCTGAGCTTGTCGCTTTCCTGAGCTGGTTCCCAAAATAACCTCAAGTAGGGGGACACCTTGCAACCCATGAGATCCATACCCCTTGCCCTTCCCAGCCCTCCTGTAATCTCGGGACTCGGCCAAGTTCACCGTCGACATGAATGGCCTCCAGCTGATTCCTATAGCCGCCTCGTGTTCTTTTGAAAAAGTTTGGACGCGGTATCAGTTGCTGTGTTGGGATCTTCCCCGCTTTTGACAACCTCCCGACCCCTCTCGGTGTTGAAAAGACCAGCATCACACAAATGGCCGGATTCTCCCTACGTGGTTACCACCGATATAACTTGGAATGACACTTAACAGACCTTTTAAAAGCAAGATGTAGTTATTTAGCTCTGCTGACTTTTAAAAAGTTTCATTGAAGTATGAGATAAATATGTCTTTAGTGGACAGGTGGACCAACTTTTACACATGTGAACATCCACAAAACCATCACCCTGACCAATACGTAGAATGGAGTTGGAACGTTTTTTCTGTAAAGGGCTAAATAGTAAACATTTTACTCTTCGCAGGCCCTATAATCTCTGTGGCAGCTACTCAACTCTGCCACCGTGATGCAAAAGGAGCTAAAAATAATATCTAAAAGAATAGATGTGGCCTTGTCCCAATAAAACTTTATTTATAAGAATTGACAGTGGCTGGATTTGGCCCACAGACTGTGGTTTGCTGGCCCCTGAGAGAATATTACCAACCCCCCAGATGTCTTGTGTATGCCCTTCACCTCCCAGTCATCTGGCTTCCAACCCTCCACCCTGAAAACCCTAGCCCCACCCCTCCACCCTCCCCAACCTGCCCCTGCCAATTCTCACATGGAATAATTTTATCTATCTCCATGGATTAGTTTTGGCTGTTATTAAAAAAAATTTTTTTTAATGTTTATTTCTGAGACAGAGAGAGACAGAGCGTGAGTGGGGAGGGGCAGAGAGAGAGGGAGACACAAAATCCAAAGCAGGCTCCAGGCTCTGAGCTGTCAGCACAGAGCCCGACGCAGGGCTCGAACTCCCAGACCGCGAGATCATGACCTGAGCCGAAGTCGGATGCTCAACCGACTGAGCCACCCAGGCACCCCGAGTTTTGCCTGGTTTTTAGCTTCATAGGGATGGGATTGTACAGAATGGATTGTCTCCTGTCTGGCCCCACTCAGCATTATATCTGACTTTTATTCCTGTTATTGTATGTGGCACTAGTTTGCTCTTTTTTGTTGCCATCAGTATTCTCCGTAGGACTATGACACATTGTGCACATCCTTTCTATGTTCCTGGAGTTTTGGATTGCCTCGCATTTTCTGCTACTGTGAATAAGGTCCTAGTAACATTCTCACCCACATCTTTTGGAGGAATATGTGTGTCTCTTTCTGTTCTTCATATCCAAGAGTGGCCTTGGAGAGACACAGGGTAATGCGTGTGTTTAGCTTTGCATTGATCTTTTTTTCAACGTTTTATTTATTTTTGGGACAGAGAGAGAGACAGACAGAGCATGAACGGGGGAGGGGCAGAGAGAGAGGGAGACACAGAATCGGAAACAGGCTTCAGGCTCTGAGCCATCAGTCCAGAGCCCGATGCGGGGCTCGAACTCCCGGACCGCGAGATCGTGACCTGGCTGAAGTCGGACGCTTAACCGACTGCGCCACCCAGGCGCCCCCTGCATTGATCTTTTGAGAGAGATGTGAACACTGGATTTCAAGTGTCGTCCCTGAAGTGCGCTGGCTCAGTGGTTGTATGTGTGTGAGTGATATACATAGGGGAGCAGTAAAATGAGCTAGGTGTGCTCAGAGGCCGGTTTGGCTTTTGGCCCCAGTTCCTAGGAATTCCTCCCACCGTC
This sequence comes from Leopardus geoffroyi, assembly GCF_018350155.1. Lineage (NCBI taxonomy): Eukaryota > Metazoa > Chordata > Mammalia > Carnivora > Felidae > Leopardus > Leopardus geoffroyi. The sequence continues at coordinate 70,537,926 of NC_059334.1, forward strand.
TCCCTTAACCTGGGAAGATCTTGCAGGCTGGATGCAGAGGTGGACCCGCACACTGCCGGTGCCTTCCAGAGAGCCGCCCTGCAGGTGACTGTGGATGAATGTGTAGGCATCCCCGTTGCCTCCCTGAAGACAGCTCTTCCTGGACTCCCCCACTCGTCATTATTCCAGCCCCAAGAGCAGTGTTGTAATCAAGGTCAAGACCCACAGAAGAGATTTCCCTTGGTTTTCAGAAGGGCTATTTCAGAACCAATTAAGCCTTTGTTTTAAGAGTATTTTGGCCAAAGGTTGATGTTTTCACACCAAGTCAGATGTGATTTAGGAAAAAATAACTCCACACACAGCAAAAACAAACTGTGTAGACCTTTCTTGGTTGTTTTTCTTTTAAGATGTGAAGTGGTGTGTGTGTGTGTGTGTGTGTGTGTATGCACACGCTTGTGTGTGTGCGCAAAGACAACCAGGAGAGGCTCCAGAAGAAATGGACCATTTTATTTGTTTACACAGCTGAGCGGTGGAGACTTTCAAGTGTTGTTACTTTGCCTTCTGTCCTCAGGCTTGCATGTTCCCATCTGAGCTTTACTAAAGCATGTTCCTTCTTTTTGGTCTTCGAACTCATCTGCCGTGACTCAGTAAGGCCCCAAGGACCCTCCTCCAGGGCCTGCGTGCTTTCTGAGGTCAAGGAGGGAAGGGTAGAAACTGGAGAGTGTCCTGGTGCCGTATTGACCCCTTATTCCTGGATGGGAACTTGGTGTTTAGTCTCAGCCATGTCTTAAAATGATGCTGTGAGTCGCGGTCCATCTCTTTGCCCAGGTAGACCCTTGGCCTCCGTGGTAAGAATGGCCAGAGGTTGGTACCAGTGGATTTGGCTGGGATGTTGGCAAGGGCCAACCCAAGTCCTGTATCTGACGGTGGTCTCTTGTGTTCTGGGCCACCCCTCCTCGTGCCGCAGGTTCTGTGGCCCTTTCAGTTCTCATGAGGATTTGCTTTCTTGCTTCAGGAGCAGATCCGTTCTTGGTACAGTCACTTCCTCAATTTTCCCTCAGTCCCAGCGCCCACACCTGGCTGGGAGATTTCACGTCCCCTTTCCACAAAGGATGCAGTGTGTGCGTGTGCTTGCATGTGGATGGGGCCATGACAGAGACTCGTGTCGTTTCACCCGACTCGTTTGCCAGTCAGCTCCTTCGGAAGGTTCATTCACTTGCTGCGGTGCTGAGTTTCTGCCTGACTGGCTGATTGAAGTCCATACCTCCGACTGTTCCTTCATTCGTTCAAAAGTATTTATTGCGTATCTTGCGTGTGCCAGGCCCTTGGCAGACTTCATCCGCGGACAGAATGGACAAAACCAGCTTGTTCTCATGGAGCTTAAATTCTAGCGCTGTCTCATGTCCTGATTTGTAAGCACCCCATTTCCCTTGGTCCGATGGAGCAGGTTTTAGATACGACCTGGGAGTTGCATTTTTAAGCAGGGCTCTGAGTTTCAGCCTACTGAAGTTTGAGCATTGCTGCCCCAGAGTCTTTTGAAGTCAATCAGTTGATCGTTCATTGGCTGCTCAGTGCCCACTTGAGTACTTGAGGGCTGGCCCAGTACTCAGTTGGGATAACTTTGTCTGATTTTGAGTGAGAAGCTAGAGTTTGCCTGTGGGTTCCGCTGAGCTTTTGAGGCCTTTCCTTCTCCATGGTTCTATGAAGAGAGCCAGATACTTTTGCAGGCCTCAAGAAGGGGCGTTTCTTTGTTTATGAAAGAGTAGCTTGGACGGTAAAGTGCTTGGTCTTTGGGGTCAAAGGCAGTAACCACAGCAGATAATAATAGCAGCTTATGCTTATTGAATTCTCCCGAAGCATTGGGTCTGGTGTTAAGTGCTGTGTATGAATTATTTATTGATTCTTCATAACAACACAGAAGGGAACCCGAAAGATGTAGTTACTCGTATTATCATCATTATATCTCCATTTTGTAAATGAGGAAACGGAGACTCGGCTACCAGAGATATTTTGCCCATGATCAAGGAATTAGGATTCCAACCCCGGCAGTCAGACTGGAGAGAGATGATACTACACAGCATTATGCTAACTACCGTCTGCATAAAATAATGCTCAAGGGTCCAGGGGTTTCCTCACTCAGTGCCCACCCACCAGCTCTCCGGGCTGTATACAAAGGGATCAACCGGGAACTGCTCAAAAGTACGGAATCCTGGGTTCTACTCCTTAAAGATCGCACTCATTAGGACCAGGTCAGCGTCTCACAGACGCGAGCAGGCATCACCCGGGGGGTTCGTTACATGCAGACTGTGGCCCTACCCCCCGAGTGTTAGGTTCTGTGGGTCTGGGGTGGGCCCAGGCATTGCAGCTTTAATGGGTTTTTGGGTAATCTCGATGCCTCCTCTCTGGCAATGACACATTGAGAACTGCTGGACAAGGGCAGTGGTTCCCATCTCTGGCTGCGCGTCACACAGCCCCTGGGGGAGCGGTGTAAACGGTGCTCAGGCCCGGGCTCCACTGCAGCGCACCTGAATTGGCATCTTTAGCGGGTGGGGTATGGGCATCCCTGCTTCAAAAAAAGCTTCCCAGGTGATTTTATCATTGATTGGTTGATTCATTTATTTACAGTTCATTTATCTGAGAGAGAGAGGATGAGAGGGCACTGGCAGGGGAGGGGCAGAGAGAGAGGGAGAGAATCCCACGCAGGCTCCAGGGTCTGAGCTGTCAGCACAGAGCCCCGTGCGGGGCTCGAACCCTGAGATCATGACCTGAGCCGAAATCAAGAGTCGGACGCTCGACCAACCGACCGAGCCACCCAGACACCCCTCCCAGGTGATTTTAATGTGCACACAGGGTTGAGGAGCTCCGGTCTAGGGATCCTGGAATCTGTACCCCTTACCTACTTTTTGGGTGAAACGTGCATATAGTCCTGTTACAGAAAAACTGTCATCAGGGCTTCTGTTTGCTCGCTTATTTTGTTTAGCTTGACTCTGTTTCCTTGGAGGAGAGGAGGCCGGTTACACTCAGAGTTCTCAAGGATGCCTGTTCAATGGGAGAGGACTCTGTTTGGAGAATGTTCCATTAACAGGCAGTTAGTGATGGTCATTGTCCCCGGAGTTAGGAACAGTGAGAGGAGGTGGGAGTCTGCTGTAGTATGCCAGGGGAACCCTGAGGCTGTCTAGCTCTGTTCAGGCTTCCAGGTCAGACAGATGCACATTTGGATGCAGGGAGGGCCTGACTTCTACATTTCTAACACACTCCTCGGGTTTCCTGATGCTGCCAGGCCCCAAGCCCCTCTTGTCGGGTGGCACAAAAGTAAAGCCTCTGTCTCTGTCTCTCTCTCTTTTTGAAAGATTTTTATTTTTTTACCTGAGAGAGAGAGAGAGAGAGAGAGCGCTGGCACGTGTTGGGGACAGGGGCAGAGGGGGAGAGAGAGAGAGAATCTCAAACAGAGAATCTCAGCACGGAGCCCGACGCAGGGCTCGATCCCATGACCCAAGGATCATGACCTGAGCCGAAATCAAGAGTCGGGCGCTCAACCAACTGAGCCACCCAGGCGCCCTTTAAAGATTTTATTTTTAAGTAATCTCTACACCCAACGTGGGGCTCGCACTTACAACCCTGATATCAAGAGTTGCTCGGTCTTCTGACAGAGCCAGCCAGCCTCCCTGCAGTCTGTTTTGAAAGGCAAGGAAACTGAGGTGCAGAGAAGTGATTGGTTCCCATAATTTGGTTGAAACAGGGCCAAGTTGGGAGTCCAGGGGCCCAGCTTGGCTCTATCTTTCAAAAAGTTACTATCTTGTTTAAACCAACAGCAACTGTATTCAGTTGACTGGGTAAAAGAAAACAATCTTGTTTTAAGGCTTTTACTTATATCTTTTTTAAAACTGCTATCTGTTCTAATTGTATCCGTGTGTTTGTAGGAGTTGAGATCTGTGTATGTGTTCATTCTCCACCACATTACGGCACTTGGGGCCCAGCCTGCATGCTTTGTAAGCGGGCTGGTAAGGATGCAGAGAGGTGGCCTGGTGGTCCTTGGCTTAGGACGACCAGGAAGGATGGACACAGCTGTTCCATCAGCCACGTGTGTGCCTTTTAGGGGCCATAGCAGGTGGTGTAGACGTCTGATCTGTGGCAGTCAGCAGGTAGTGTAGACATCTGATAGGTGGCAGTCAGCTGGTCGTATGTTCTTAGTAACTCTGTTTTAGAGGTTGCACTTTATAATTCTTACTTTTTACAAAGTCCCTGAGAATCATGGGGCTGTTTAGCTAAACACAGAAATTTCCAAGTGGGTTGTGGCTGACATACGCAGGCTTATCAAGCTTCGCACTTAATTTGTCTCTGGAATTTGGTTTGGTGCCATTGTATCGAGTCCTGATGGAACAGATAAGTGGTTGCAGATTTTTTTTTTTTTAACGGTTTACCTTGAAATCTCAGCATAGTCTTCACTTAAACAGATACGGCAGCAGACCGTTATTCCTGGAGGTTCCACCAAAATCCCTGAGTGCCTGGCAGTGTGTTTAACATGTGATGAGTAATACACTGAAATTTAAAAATATGAAGCTTAAATGCAGGCATATGTATGTTTCTGTGTCTCTAACATGTTCTAAAAAGAAACATTAGAATCAAACATACTCTGAAGTATTTTCACAGAACTTCAGTTTTTTTTTGTTTTTTTTTTTTAAAAAATTTTTTTTCAACGTTTATTTATTTTTGGGACAGAGAGAGAGACAGAGCATGAACGGGGGAGGGGCAGAGAGAGAGGGAGACACAGAATCAGAAACAGGCTCCAGGCTCTGAGCTGTCAGCACAGAGCCCGATGCGGGGCTCGAACTCCCGGACCGCGAGATCATGACCTGGCTGAAGTCGGATGCTTAACCGACTGCGCCACCCAGGCGCCCCAGAACTTCAGTTTTTTAAGGGATGCGTCTGGAAAAACACTTGGTTATATGAGATTCACCATCCGTTAGGCATGGACTGGGAATGGGTGTGTCTTTGGCGGGTAGAGGGGGTGAATGAGATGGGGTGGCTTAGTGTGGCATCTCTCAGCTGCACCACCATTGACTACTTGGGCTGGAAAATTTTTGTCTCACTGGGGACTGTCCTGTGCGTTGCACGGTGTGTGTTTAGTATCATCCCTGACCTCTAATGTCTTCAAGCCACTAGCACCTAACAAACATGTCTCTAGACCTTGCCACATGTCCCCTGGGGGTCCAGATTCCCCCCTCCCCACCCCGCTGGGAACCCTCGAGGTTTTAGTAGCAGTACCTCTGCATTTGAAAGGGACTAGGTACCAGAGGAGGTGGGCAGGTTCAGCTCCTGCTTCTGGAGTCCCACAACCTGGGTTTGAGGGGCGGTTGGCCAAGCCTCAGTTTCCTGACCCGTGCAGTGGGGATAAATGGTAGTACCTGTTGGCAGAAGGTTGTTGGGAGATGAACGGAGATACAAGGCAGGTAAGAAGTGGGCCAGACAACGGCGGGTAGATGAGCGCTCGGTAAATGCAAGTTTCTGTTCACCACTGAGAACTGCGCGAGGTACCTGTTTGCAGATTTAGAAGGAGTCTTCTACCGACATGCATTGTGTGTTTTTTACTTCCTGTCAGAAACGTCACACATGATAAATTTGATAACCTGGACTATCTTTGCTGGGTAACAGAGATTTATGACTCCTGGTTGTTTGCCGTTTGCGTTTCTCTTATGTCACTTAAAAATTCTGCTTGGTCCTTGTAACATCTGACTAGAATGTAAGCCCTTTGGAGATTGTGCCTTCCTCATCTTCGTATCCCTAGAGCATCCTGCAGGAACGTGTGGGACATTGTAGGCGTACAACCTGGGGTGTGAGTGGGTTTAAATAATGCACACCGAGGGCAGAAGGGGAACAGAAGACGTAAGTGGGTTGGGTGGCTGTGTATTAGAGGCGGGGTTTAACATTTTTCTCTTAACAGTCCCTGCAAAACATGATGGGCAATTATATATATCATGATTAATAATACGTATCATATATAGTGCATATATACATGATATCAGTATTTATTATCTTTTGTACTCAGACAATTTGAGATAGACCTTCAACCCCTTTGTTGACTTTCTCTGGTATCTCGTAGCCTGACCTCAGCCATCTTTCATTGCATGAATTTGCACCCTGTGTTAATGACTATGGCATCGCTCAAATCATGGTTAACCACAGTTGGACTGTTCTATATTTGAATGTATGTAATATATGGCATGTTATATAATATAAATTATGTAAAGTATAAGTATATGTAAATACATAAAACATTTTTATGATTGTCTTCTGAGTTTCAAAATGCTTGGAAGTTAGTTGGTTTTTAAAAGCAATATTAGGGGCGCCTGGGTGGCTTAGTCGGTTAAGTGTCCGACTTCGGCTCAGGTCATGATCTCATGGTTCGTGGGTTCGAGCCCCGCGTCGGGCTCTGTGCTGACAGCTCAGAGCCTGGAGCCTGCTTCGGATTCTGTGTCTCCCTCTGTCTCTGCCCCTCCCCTGCTCTCACTCGGTCTCTCTCTCACTCTCTCAAAAATAAATAAAGATTAAAAAAAATAATAATAAATAAATAAAAGAAATATTAGCATTTTTTTTTCCCCTTAAAGGACAAGTAGTGTTTCCCATTGGATCATACCATTTTTCTCAGGCTCTGGCAACTGTCATTAATTCCTGCAGGCAACTTCAGAAACCTAGACGAGTGTTTTCCTACCTGTGGGTGGATGAATTGACACAAGCAAATTCATCCCTTTTTGTTCCCAAACCTTGTGCCTCCCAGAATTTTGAGGAGGAAGTGAGGCACCAGAATAAACAGCCTCGGTGGTTGAAAATCAGAAATTGTCCAGCCCTTGAAAATGGATGTGTTTGCGCCAGTAGCCTAGAGGGCCTGGGGGGATTCTTTTCGCCCGGGCTTTGGTGAGACTGCCCTGTAGGGAAGGGAGCCTTGTGTCAATAGTTTCTAAGTTGATTCGGTAAGCATTGTTGACGATTGAAATTGAAGAATTGTGAAGACAATTCATCTTGAGGAACAGAGCACATCGGGTGTGAGCCCGGCTGCTGGGGAGCAGACATTGACATACGGGCCGTCATCAAACTAATTGTTGTTTGAATTACCTGTTATGATCCGATGACAAATCTGCCTTGCTCCTGCCACTGGAGCAGAAAATGTAGCTTGAATTGGCGTGATGTTAGCAAGTGTAAACTGTACTTCAACAAGATGGATAAACCCAATTATGGGGCAGACCTGTAGAGAGAAAATCCATTTAAATCTCGTAATGTTAAGCAGAGCTGTGTTTAATTCATTTGGACCAATTTGGGAATGATGTATGAGTGTTGGTGAACATGAGTCAAAGGGGGGACCACCTGGGGGTGAGGGATGCGCCTGGGCTGGCGGCCGCTCTGGGGAGGCAGCTGGGGTGTCGTCTCAGCAGCCTGCACTAATGGCGGGGAGAGGCAGAAATGACAAAACGATGTACTGAGTGCTGCTAGGAGAGCCGCGCTGTGCAAATGAACCAATAAGGAAAACACATGAAGCAGAAATGAAGGAGGTGTTTTCCCTAAATGCTATTGACAGTCCAAAATAGAAAGGAAATTTGAGGTTCCTCTTCTGTGTTTCCTTCCCGGGTATGCTTCTGGGTTTTTCCAAGCCTCCTCCCAAGGAGGCCGAGGAAATGCTTTTTATTTTTGCTTAATGATGATTGAAAAGAGAGAGAGAGAAGAGGGAAAGTGACATTTAAATTGATAATCTTGGGGGGGGTATTTAGTTTTCTATCGGAAAGCAGTTAAGAGGGGATTATTATTCCGAAATACATATATTATGCATATTTGGAAGAGAATCTGGAAGGCTTTGTCTATCTAAATTTTTTTTTTTTTAATGGCTAGTGAGTGGTGACCCCGCTTTTCATGTAGTAGGTGGCTTATATATATTGAGGTGAATAGAAACATTGAACTTCAGAGAATTAACTTTCAGGGCTAAATACTGGTATTTCCCACACCTCAAACTCCTGAGGATGTGTAATGACCTTAGTCTCCCAGTTTTACCCAGGAGTTTGCATTCCCAGGAATTTTGTGATTTAATGTGAAACTTTATGATTTTACTTTTTACTGTGGCTTCTGGATTGTTGGCTTTCCCGGAGGATGTTTTTAGAAGACTTGAACTTCCTTTTATTTCGGAAAGGGCTGATAAAGCCCCTTAATGGGTTGTCGCATGGTTCTTTTCTTTTCGGTTTGCGCATTTTCTTCTTTCTTTCCTTTTGTGGACTGGACTGGACTTGGAGACTTGGCTTGTTGAAAGGCTGGAGTGCACGAGGAAGTTGGCAGTGAACCGCCAAGAAATTCATGGTTATGCACTTTCGCCCCCAGTGCCCGTAAATCTAACCATTGGGAACGCTGGGTGTAAAGGGAGGTTAAAGCCCTGAGTTTTTTGTTCCTGTAATTGGGGGTGCAGTTCATCGTATGGGGTTGTGGTGTAAGGTTTGTGTCCATTCCGGGCAAATCTTTTCTCCTAGAGGCAGACCTGTTAGGATTTTACTTCCTGGCGGTCTCCACCATTCAGCCCAGTTGAAAAATAAATAAGGGGATGATAATAAAAAATTAAGGCTTTACAGTAATGGTTCAACACTGAATTCTGAGAATCTGAATATTCCAATCTCGTTTACCAGTAGAATCTAGGTAAACAGCGTTTTGGGATTAATGAGTCTACTGTTGCCACCAAAACCCACCGGCGCATTTTGCCCTCAGTTTGACCTGCCTGATGGTCGACCTCCAATTCAGAACAAGGAAGTCACGTAATTAAGTTGGAACTTCGAGGAAACATTGAGATGTGATTCTGAGTTTGAAGCTCTTTGCTCTGAAAGGAGCATCTCTGGCACTCTGTGAGTTTTCTGGGGGGCTCTGTTTGAGTTGGCTTGAAAGCAGTTGTCACAGGTACTCCTGAAGGTGGGGTATAGACCACGTGAATTGAGCAGGCAGTGGATAAGGGGATTTCTGGAGATAGACCATAAAGGAAAAGAAAGCATCCACTTTGTGGGTAGAATGACGTAGAGATGAATCTTTTCAGGGCCCTGGAGGGGCTGCTTTCTTGACGAACTTGTTACGTTCTGGTATTATAGCAGAGCCGAAATCTTGCAAGAAACGTGCGCAAAGAGGAATTTTTGTCCTTTTGGTTAGCTCCTAAGAGGTCATAAATATACAGCAAAAGACCTAAATCAAACAGTAAAATCAAATAGTGAGGCAGTGTCAACACTTTAGCTTAAAATATATGATTTTCTGTAGAATTGGGCTTTATTAATGTATGGAATCTGTAAGACTCAATTCAGAAGTGTTTCAGGACTCACAAAGCTCTGAACTTGATTCTTATCCTTAAAAATCAAAACCAGGGGCGTCTGGGTGGCTCAGTCAGTTGAGCATCTGACGTCGGCTCAGGTCATCATCTCACAGCTTGTGGGTTCGAGCCCCACATGGAGCTCTGTGCTGACAGCTCAGAGCCTGGAGCCTGCAGCCTGCTTGGGATTCTGTGCTGACAGCTCAGAGCCTGGAGCCTGCTTGGGATTCTGTGTCTCCCTCTCTCTCTCTGCCCCTCCCCTGCGCGTGCTCTCTCTCTCTCTCTCAAAAAAAAAAAAATAAAATAAACATTAAAAAAATATTTAAAAATCAAAACCAAACCTCCCCTTTCCCCTCCCCCTGGTCTTCATTTGCTTATTCTGCAATCAGCTTTTATTTCTTAATCATTGCTGAAGAAGCCAAGAGTTTCCCTGTTAATTCTAAAACACTCATTGACCCAGGGTATACAGACATTTTTTTCTTCTTTTTTTTATATATATGGTTTGGTAAGTGCTTTAAAGTTTATTTATTCATTTTGAGAGAGAGAGAGGAAGGGAGAGAGAGTGGAGGAGGGCCAGAGAGAGGGAGAGGATCCCAGGCTGGCTGGCATACTGTCAACGTGGAGTCCGACACGGGGCTCGAACTCCCCAGCCATGAGATCTTGACTCGAGCTGATGTCGGACGCGTAACCGACTGAGCCACCCAGGCGCCCCTGCAGACATTTTTCTTGAAATAGAATCTAGAGGAAGGTTTGGAAATGCTTCTAAACTAGAAGACATGTTTATCAAACTCCCAGCGTGCTCTATGCACCCTATTTGGTTTTGTGTTTTTTTTCAAAAACTTGTCACTCTTGTCACATTTTTGTCATGGTGAGTGAGAGCAGAGGACCAGCCTCTCCCCATAGAGGACATGCTTTGTGAAGCCATTTGTTTCTGAAGAATTGGCACTCAGGCCTTGAATTCTCCGGTGAGGAAAAGGCTTCAATAATGTGGTAGGCCTCTTTCCTTGGGAGAGGAACCTTCTCCCACGTCTGCCTCCCCCCACCCTCCCCAAAAAAAACAAAGTCAAAAAAAAAAAAAAGAAGAAGAAGCTATGATTTGCTTAGGTCACTTTGCAGTTGGGTTCAATTTGCCAGTTTATCTCCATCAGAAAATAAATGTTGATATCCTTATCGTCCCCCCCCACAAACGTGTTACTCCTGACGTTAGGGTAGTTTAGGAAAAAGCACCAAGTCAGTTGTTTCTGTAGATTGGGTTGGGCGCCCCGGGCGTCCCCGACTGATATGTAATAGCAATAAATTGAGGTTTGCTTGGGGTTTCCTCCTTCCAGCCTTCTTGGGTTTTTGGCCAAGACGTCTTGCAAGACGATCCTCCACAGGCTCCCGGTTTGCCTCGTAGCGAAAGGAGCCCCACGGCGAGTTGTGTGTGGTGGGAACCGAAGGTCTGACACAGACAAAGCGCACGCACAAACCCCATGCCACATGCAAAGCAGCTACGGTTTTGATTTCGGCCTCAGTGGTTCTGTTATCATTTCTTTTTTTTCCGTGTGACTGGATTTTTATCTCTGGGTCTGACTTCTGCTTTGGTTCATGGTTTGCGGTTTCCATTTGCCACCTCAGCTCAAGAGTCTGGCTGCTGGGGAGCCAAGAGTGGCCAGGGCTCCTGGCCCATGAAGTGTGAGGAGGGGGGAGCCCCGGGCATGGCCTTCCCAGAGAGCGTGGAGATTGTCGGGCTCTCGTGGGGCCCGGGATCCCTGGCAAGTTGCCGCAGAGCCATTGTCATCGTTCTTGTCCTGGATCCTCAGCTGTCACACGCTCCCCCACCTGGGGTTTCTTCTCTCTCTTTCTGTGTTACTTGCATAATGCCTCTAAGGACTATTTTGGAAACATCTAGACCAACTTGTGATTGATCTTCCTGTTCTGTGTATTTCCCCTGATTCCCCTGCTCTCCTCTCATCTCCTTTGGCAGGAAGTGTTTTTTTTTTCCTCATTAACTGCTTTCCAGGTCAGAATTTCCCCGTAAAGTCTGAACTTCTTATTCCAGTATCTGAGTTCCATCACTTTTTTTTTTCTTTTACATAACGCTGGAAAGTTTAAATTGGGCAAATTACTTAATTACTCTGTGCCTCCGTTTTCCCATCTGTGAAAAATGGGCTTAATCATAGGATTTGCCTGCTGGGCGGGTTATTGTGAGGTTACATGAGAGAGGGTTAGGGTTAGCTCAGTGGCTGGCGTGGGAGGAAGGTTTAATGGCGTTATACCTGTTACCAGCAGGGTGTCCCAGGAAGCCTGTCCACCCCAGGCAAGCGGGGACAGTCGGTCACCCTGACAACACCGTTATGCCACTCCTGCCAAGTGGCCAAGTGGCATATATCTTTCCCTGCTTTTCTTTCCCGTCTTCCCTTCCCCCCAAAGTAATCTGGTTTCTTCTGTCAGGGAGCGGGCCGAATCAAGAGGCCAGGGTACTTTTTGAAGAGCGTTGGGGGAGAGAGTTCGTTGTGACATAATTTATCTCCCTGGGGAGGACAGACAAAAAACCTATGGGGGCGACCGGGCTCCGAATTATTCAGCTTCTGATGGGCATGAAATTAGTGACAGCAAGACAGGAATTTGTGGCCTTTTAGCTGTAATGTCTGCTCTCTTCTTTGGTCGAATTTCTATTGCTTAGAACTTCATTAAAAAAAATAGATTTAAAAGGTGTCCTTTTTGGTGTTTGAAAGGCAGAGGGCTGGCTTCTGGCTTGCCGACCTAATAACACTTACTTTTTTCTTTATGAGGGAGTGTCCGCGGGCTGCTGGGGCCAGGCTATTGTTTGTCTGAATTTGTAATAAGCGTGTAACAGCCCCCTCCTCCTCCAATTTGCCTCAAAGACAAGCGGCTAGCGGGTTCCTAGGGCCAAGAGACCTGGGGAACCTGTGATTGGAAGCTTACTGCCCCAGGAAAGCAGCACCAGTGGGAGGGAGGGCCAGGTCTTTGCATCTGTGTCTGTGCCCATCACTCAGGTCTGCTCGCCGGGCCTTCCCGTGGGGCTCTCCTGGGCAGGGCATCAGATCCGTGACTGGACAGCCAGCTCAGGCCAGTTTGCACTTCAACTTGGAGAACTGCGTTGCCGCAAGGAGTTTGTGCGCAATGATTTGTTCTCCGTGGTGGTTAAGAAATGACATTGATTTTCCCAGGTGACTTGACAGCATCCCTAGAGTCTTTAACACCTCCTGGTTCCAGAAGGTGCAGTTCAGACCTCCTTCATTTGCAGGAGGATGAATTAAAACACGGTGCTTGGAGTTGGGCCGTTTGTATCGCCATCTCTCTTGAGTTTCTCTGAGGGTAACATGCGAAGGGGTGGAATCAGAAAACAGTTTTTGTCAGTGGACTTTGTTTTTAATGTGTGTTTATTTTTAAAATTTTTAAATGTTTCTTTATATTTGAGACACACACACACATACACACACACACGCACGCGCACATAGGGGAGGGACTGAGAGAGACTGAGACAGAATTCAAAGCAGGTGCCAGGCTCTGAGCCGTCAGCGCAGAGCCCGATGCGGGCGGGGCTTGAACCCAGGAACTGTGAGATCATGACCTGAGCTGAAATGGGACTCTCAACCGACGGAGCCACCCAGGTGTCCCTACATGGTTTTGAGAGAGAGAGAGAGACATGGCATGAGCAGGGGGGGGACAGAGTGAGGGAGACATAGAATCCGAAGCAGGCGCCAGGCTCCGAGCTATCCGCACAGAGCCCAGCGCGGGGCTTGAACCCACGAACTGCGAGATCATGACCTGAGCCAAAGTCCGACGCTTAACCCACCGAGCCACCCAGGCGCCCCTCGTCAATGGACTTCTTTTATCCTCACTCCCCTCTTTGGCTTTGGGAGGTGTAAAACAATGAGCAGGTACGATGACATCCCCTCCCTCCTTGAAAAAGAGGACTTGTATTTTAGCCATCTTGGTTGATCAGAAAGCGTTGGTATTTTTGTTGGCATTGGCCAGACCTTTGTAGCTTTGTAGTGGCCTTAGGCTGCGGCAGGTGTTAGCATTTCCCTCCTCTCCACTGCAGTTTGTCACTGGCATTCTGGCTGATGGCATAGCTTTTGGCAAGAGCAGTGCTGTAGCTTTTTAATTGGTTAGTTCCTTAAAGTGACGATTTATTCCACACCTATTAGAAACATCTTAATTTACTTTACCTAATAGTTTTGCCCCCCTTTTAGTCCTCCCTCCCCGCCCCCCCCCATCAAAATTAGCACCACCAGCTAAACTATCTCCCCGAGGCAGCATTTGGTGGGAGGACTTTGTCTTTGGGTATGGCAGTGGGAAAGAATTAATTAAGGTTGAGGAGGAAGCTTAATAATTACAGTTAGGGGCCCAGGAGTTTGGAACACTGCTAGGTCATTCACTCAGTTACCTGCTTGTAGGTAACATACCCTCTCTGCGTCTCAGTTTGTCCATCCCTGAAATGCCTCCACGGGACATACGCGGTGGTGAGACCCATGAGAAGCCACAAAAGTGCTGTTTTATCTGGAGTGAAAAGTTTATGCCATGACCTGGAGGCGTTCAGGGATGATGGATGGGAGCCCTGACACTGATGTTAGACATACCTGAGCTCTCAAGTCACACCCTTTTATTGTATGTGGGACCTCGGCCACTTACTTAACCTCCCGAAGTCTCAGTTTTATCTGTAAAATGGGGATACAACCAATCTCAGAGGATTAATAACACAATGGCGAGCACCGGGTACCGAGCTGCCGTGGGTACTTGTATTTAAAGGGGAAGGACGTCTGTAATCTTAGCAGCTTCAGACTGTTGCTGGGCACTGGGTCCCTTTCGCTACTAGTGGAAGGCAAGTGGACAGACTTGGCGGTTGGTTTTGGTTTTATCTTCTCTGGTTAAATTTCTTCTTCTCAGAAGCAATAAGAGATGAATCATATTCTACTTGTCTGATATCAAAAATAAAACTAAAATAAACTTCAGGATCCTTCCATGGAAGGAAACAAGTTTGTTGCTACTCAGATTTTAACTCCTATTTTAGCCGTCCCCTCCCCCCAGCCCATGTATAAACACATGCATTGATTTCTTTTTTTCTTGTATTACTACAAGGATCAGTTTCTTCTGGCCTAATTCCAGAAACAACATGCCTGTCTTTTTTCATCGTTGAGGAAAAACAGTCTGAAGGCACCATAATTCCTTAAATTGGATTTCAATTCTTGATCCCCTTATGTTCGGTAAACAGAGTGATCTATGAAACATCATTGTTTAGGAGCAAGAGGCTGGCAGCCTTTTTTTTTTTTTTTTCTTTCCCCCCAGAAGGAAAGGCACTGTGCTAGAACCTCCTGGGGTGAGTGAGGCATTGGGTGGAGTTCCCTAGAGGTGAATGCCCACCTTCATTTGGGATGAAGACCTGAATCCCTTTCCAAAAAATGCTAGTGAAAGTTGGGAGGGCTGCCTGTGAGTGAGCAGAGTTTAGCTTGGGAAGAAGCCTGTAGGGGTGTGTGTGTGTGTGTGTGTGTGTGTGTGTGTGTGTGTGTGTGTAGTGCTTGTTAACTCCATCAGTGCCATGGGCAGTTGCCACTTGAAAGCCTTGAGTTTCCTATATTCAAATCAAAGGCACCCAGAAAGCAGAGATAAAGGGGACAGTGTGATCTTCAAAGATGAGGGAATAAAAAAGTAGTGGGGAATATTTTCGGGGTGATTCTGCTCCCCCTCTTTTTGCAAAGAAATATAAAGAGTATCGGGTGCTTCCTCTCACTTGGTGGGTAGGCTCTGGTCAAGCCATTGCAGTTCTGGAGCACAAGACAGGCGAGTTGCAGAAAGCAAACTGGAAACGTCTTGGGCCGCTTCTGAGCTTGCTTGAGGAGTGAGTCAGTGTTTCTCGGGTCCTCTCTTCCTTCTCTCGCCTTTCTTCCTTTCTCTGAGCTAGTTTCGCTCTGAGACGACAGGCTTGGCACCCACTTACCCAAGAACTGATTAGTTCCTAAAAGAAGCAGTAAGTTGATTGCTTACAGAGATGATGTAAGCTTTGCTCTGGGGTACATCAACTTGGATTTCTCATGCTTTATCTTATAAAGCCTAAATTAACAGCTGGTTTGGTTTGAGTTCTCCGGGATCTGACTAAGGGATTAGAGTCCATTCTCAAGTGAGTCAATCTAGTTTAATTTATTTCAGGTCTATCAAAAAAGATCAATCAAAGCTCTTTTGAAAGTAAAGCTATAATCGGCCTGCACACTTAGAAGTCACTGGTGTTGCACTTGGTGCTTCTCTCTGGTGGAGAAATGCTCGGGCTGTGGTTAAGAGGATGTATTTGAGCATTTTTCTTCGTACCTCCCTTTCTTGAGGCCTCCACACCTCCCTGGGAAGATTTTGAGAACTGGCATGGGCGAGAACTCTGCCCGGGTGGGTGCTGCCCTGACCTCCTGTTCCCTTCTCTTTGGTGATGCTGGATCCCTGATTTGGAAGTTTCAAGTGCAGCATAATTTAATACCTGGACCTCAGCATTTCAGGTCCAACCCATTTCCCGTCACTGGTTTTGCTCCCAGGCGTTTTCTTGCAGAGATTGGTGGGTGAAGACATGCGCTGAATTCTTTTTCCATTTCTACGTGAATTATGCAGTTTGCAAAACTAAGGTGAAGCATTGTCAGCTATGGTTGATCTAGGGTTTTTGTGAGCACTAGAAGCTACAACCTGAATTGTCCACTTCTTTTGTGTTTCTACTTAAAAAATACTGAGCATCTACTCGTCGCTAAGAACTCTGCTAGATGTACGTGATCGACCAAGAGAAATATCAAGAATAAGGAAATGGTTAAGAGCTTGATTCTAGAGTCAGACCTACCTTTGAATCCTGGCTCTGCTACTTTGTGACTTTGTATGAGCTTGAGCAAGTGCTTCCCTAATCCTCAGTTTGCTTGTCTGTAAAACGGGCAGAATCAAAATATCTCCTTCAAAGGATTGTTGCGATAATGAAATGAAACGACACTATACCTTTTGTTTTTGTTTTTTTATGAAAAATCACTTTAGGGGAAATACCAGGAAGCCGAAGTGAATTTTTCCCCCCTCCAAAAGCATTACGCAGAAACAAATATTTACTTAGGGTCTGTAATGTGTCCCTTGCTCTGGGTGCCTAGGTTCAGTGACATAGTCCCTGGCCTGTAGGAATGGACAGTCTATTGGGAAAAGAAAATACTGAGCATTGGAGGGTGTCCCGAACTGTGAATCCCTCTGTCCTTTGTGCCACTCACCTTGGTCCAAGGGATGCTTATTGTCTTCCATTTGACTGAATGAAAACATGGTGGGTCACTCTTCATCTGCCTTCCATCAATGGTTCCTGTAGGCTCCTCACCCGCTACGACTCTCAGCTTACTCCTGGTCCACTAGCTTTGACCCTTAGTGTTATCACTGGTGCAAACGTGAGTCTAGCCTCAGTTTTTCTAGCTATGGAACGGGGCTGGCATCATTCCATGGAGTGTGTGTTAAGGATGGGGAATACCTCATTTTTCATTTTTAAGGTACTCGTGTGGGTCTCTTGTCTCGTGAGTGTGGGGACTTAATGCTTTGATTTCTAGCATTGTTGCTCCAGAAAGGGACCTTGATGCTAGTAGCAAAAGAAAAAAGAATAGGTGTTTGTTGAGCTCTCGCTATGTGCCACTTTCTAGAACATTCTATAGATTTGTAAACTTCAAGGTCACAGCAACTTTCTGTACCATCCCCATTATACAGCTGAGGAAACTGAAGAAAGTTAGGGAACTTGCCCAAGGGTGTGTGGGCTGGTCAGTGGCTGCTCTGGGGTTTGAGTCTGGGCTTTGCCTGGCGCTAGGGCCCTGTCATGCTCTAAGGTTCTGTATTGACATGGAAATAGGGAGGTTGCCGTGGGGAATCTAGTTGGGTTTCTCTTTGAAAATTCTAACCTGGCCTTTGTTGGCCAATCAGAATCCTTTTGCAAGTGAGTAATTCGATGTGGGTGCCTGTGCCTCCCTCCAAAAGGAAAGCCTGTTTTTCCTTCCGCGGTCCAGGTCTAGCATGTGTGTGGATCTGGGCCACTCTGGAATTTCTGCCTGGCACGAATGACTGAGGCCTTGCTTAGGAACCGGTAAGGGTACCTTACCAGGCCGCACACCTGACACCGGGGAGGATTCAGCAACGTCATAACGTGTGGCTCTCCTTCGAAACCTTTCCTTCCTGTCCCTGCCTCTGGGGTTAACCATTAAAAAATAATAATAATAAAAAAATAGCCACAGCACTTTTAGAAAGTGGCATGCTGGGTTCCTCTGTCCTCGGAACTGACTTGATTCATATTCCCCTTTACTCTTACTGGAATAGAAAGAAAAAAAAAATCTGATAGCCAATGCTAATAATCGTGGCATGTAATGTAATTGGAAATGTTTCATTGCCGTGCTCACGAGAGTTTCCGGCTTCATCTTCGGGCTTGGATGTAGCACTGGTCTTGCCTTGAGTGTCTTGTGCAAGCCTTTGATGCAGGTAGACCATATTATAAATAGGCGCGTTGCTATGGTGAAGACGGAACTCCTTGCTTGCTGTGGGTAACCTTTTCTACCTTCTCGGACAGTGTTTTAAAACACAGCAGCGTGATAGCATTTCGTTTAATTTGAACCAAGGTGGGGTAGACGAATCGGTGAGGTTGAGGTTTCAAATTGTTTTGAGATGATGGTGGGGGGGGCGGTGGTTTCTGATCACCTGGTGCTGTGGGATATTTTGCAGATTGGGCGCTCTCATTATTTATTTAGGGATATGTTTTCTAATGGATGGGGTGGGGGATGGCGGTGGGCGGAAGGCTGGGCTCTTTTCTCTTCCCCCTCCTTCCTTCCCTGAGCATTTCTGCGAATTTGTTGGCTTTGATGCCCAGCAGCTCATGCAGTGAAATGAAGGTTCAGGTTGGCATGATGCAGAAATGATTATTCCTGGTAGTGTGTTCCTATTACTGTTAATAACATAAAGACAATTGCCTGTCTCTCAAGACTCCCGCACACGGCTCACAGATGGTTATTTCTCCATGGAGTCACACACATAGTGATGGGGGACGGGAGCGTTTTATTAGTGGTTATCCTGCAGATCCCCAGGGTGTAACTCAGATGAGACATGGATTTATTATTATTTTTTTTCCTGTTGCTTGAAAGGGTACTTTTAATTAAATCCATCAAATGTCAGTGCAGCTCAGGTTTGTGAAACTTATTTTCCCCCACCTTTTCCCTGCCATACATCCCCATCCCTTAAATTTTGGGGCGGGTGCACACTCAGCATCTGAAAGGATGTGAAAAATGAACTTGTCAGCCTCCTACGCTTCTTTTCTGTGTCCAGGTCTGTTCCCAAATCACCTCTAAAACGGGAATAATATTCCTTACTCGTCTCAGTGGATAGTTTCAAGCACCAAAGGGGACAAAGTTGGACGGAAGCCCTCTGGGGGAAAACGGTGTTTTTTTAGATAGGCTTTAAATTTGAGACTGTTCACTGGCTTTTGGTGCAGGGTCTGAATCTCGTATTTTTATAGCTCAAAGCTGCCTTTCTCTTCAAGGTGAGCTCTGTGGCCTTCCTCAGGAACGCTCAGGTTCTGGATTCCTTCCTGCCAGGTAGAGAGTGCATGCCAAATTGGGGATCCCAGAGCTGTGGCCACCTTGGCTAATCTGAGCCCCCAGTGGGGACTCACTTTGCCTCTCTGGGAAGTGCTACAGAGATCTTGCTAGCGGGGTACACATCTTGTATGCAGTGTGAGGATGTAACTCAGGCTCCTAGATGGTTCAGAAGGCAGGAAACGCCTCCTCCAGGGTAAGAGGAACCACAGGGCGAGTCTTCCCCATTGCCAGGGGGGCTCAGGCCCCCATACCCCTGGAGGGATGGCGATCTGTCTTCGGGGTGGTTCCCGTCACCCAGCCACGGCTGAATTAAATCTGGAGCAGAGGCGGGAGGCTATTCTCCTGGTGAAGGCCCCTGGTCAGGCTGTTCTGCCACAGCCAACTTCCCCTTTGTGCTTGTTAAGAGGAGAGGCTTGCTGCAGTCACCTGGCCTCTGGCTCTCTGCTTCCTGGCCCCGTGCTTGGAAGCCTACGGATGCTGCCTCTGATTCCCAAGGACACCTCACCATGAGGGTGGAGCGAGTCACGCGACAGAGGTGGTTGGCAGGGCCGTGGAGGCTGGCATTGTGCCGAAAGCGGGGCTGCAGGCAGACCTCAGGATGGGATGGTCTGTGTATTTATTTAGAAGTATTTCTAGAGGGTAACCTCACCGGCTGAAAAGCGTGTCTGAACAAGAGCCCCGTTGTTCCTTTGAGCCCTGTTGCCCCGGCAGGATGCAGGCTCGGGAGGCCTGTGGGTCAGGCCTTGGATGCAAGGGAGCCGTGAGGCCTGGTGGGCGGGGACCATCTCCCTCCTGGCCGCCAGGACCAGGGAAAGGCTGCCCATCCGTCCCCTCGGGCGGTGCGATTGGGCAACCTGGAGACCAGAGACTGCGTGGATTCCATTCCACACACCACCCTCGCCTCCTCTCTCCCCAGCCCTGGGAGGGAAGTATGCCCTCCGGGAGACACCCAAACCCGACAAAGAGACCTTTGTTGGAGCTGGAGGTGAGAATCTGTGGGCGTTGGGATTCCTGGGTTCGAGTTCCCGCTCCCTGCCAATCGTCCGGGCGCTGGACTAACATTTCTGGAATCGAGAGAAGTGCAGCCTGCCCAGCAAGGCCTATGGGAGCTAGACGCTGCTGGGCGCTAAGATCGCACTGTCTTTGCCAAAGGCTTTGAGCGCCTGGGAGGAGAGGGAATCCCAGGACGAGGATGGGAGGTGCTTGCAGCATCTCGAGCAGGACTCCAGGCTTCTGTTCTGGCCCCTGGAGGCCTCGCCTTAACAATAAACTTCTGAGTTGGTCCCTTTCGGAGGTTCTGGAATAAGGTGTTAACTTTGTTACATTTTTAGTGTTTCCCAGATTTTTCCTGATCAGGGAACCCTTAACCCTGTTAAAAACTCAGATTCATGGGGCGCCTGGGTGGCGCAGTCGGTTAAGCGTCCGACTTCAGCCAGGTCACGATCTCGCGGTCCGTGAGTTCGAGCCCCACGTTAGGCTCTGGGCTGATGGCTCGGAGCCTGGAGCCTGTTTCCGATTCTGTGTCTCCCTCTCTCTGCCCCTCCCCCATTCATGCTCTGTCTCTCTCTGTCCCCAAAATAAATAAACGTTGAAAAAAAAAAAATTAAAAAAAAAAAAACAAAAAAACAAACGGAGTTGTAAAATATGTGGCCTTTTGTGTCGGGCCTCTCACTGAACGTGATGTTTTCAAGGTTCGTCCGTGTTTTAGCATGTGCGAATTCTTCATGCCTCATTATGACCAAATATTATTCCATTGTGTGGCTATCCCACATTAACGTTTAATCATCCACGGGTTTTTGTGTGGGCCCTATTTTCATTGATCCTGAATGCACGCCAGCGAGTGGAATTGCTGAGTCATATGATAACTCTGTGTTTAACTTTCTGATGGGCTGCCAGACTGAAAACCTTGGATTCTGTGACCTGCCAGTTGTGTTGGGCAAGGCAGCAAAATGTGACTTTTGTTTTGCCCGTGACTGTGTAAAGATTGCCTGTTAAAAAAGCAGCCACGTTAAATTTCCCTCCGTTCCTTGTTGTTAGCGATTGGATGGACACCCGTCAGTTACGTTGCTGTCGCCCAGGGCTGCTTGACGCTGGCCACCGGATACAGTCACCCGGGAGCCATGGAAGCCTCATCCCTAGGCCAGTTACATCAGAGTCTCTAGCTTCTGGAGTTTCAGTCTGACTTTTCACAAGTCGATGCTGCCTGTTTCTCTCCTCCTTTTCCCCAGGGGTGAGAAGAAAAGGCAGAGGTGGGGCTGTTGGTCATGCTGATCAGCTAGAACGTAAGAAGATCCCAAAGCTCTCGTGGGAGGGACCCTGGGCTGCTCGGTGTGGGTACAGCTGGGAGCCTGGGACTTGGCCAGGTGAGAAGTGAGGCTTGTGGCTGGGGGACTGGAAGAGAATCCCCCACTCCAGGCAGTCCCCCAGTTAGGCTGTCAGGTTTTTTTCAAGCTGAAGCACGTGATTACCCACAGAGGCACTTTCTGAGACATTCGTTGGTGCCCGGACAGTGGCTGGAGTTTGGTTGTCGTTCTGTGGTGGTTTTTCTGCCTCAGTCCTGGGGGGCGTGAGCGAGCACCCCCTCTCCTGGCTGGCTCCCCCTTTCGCTGCAGGGAGCACCCCTGACCAGGGATGGGGAGTCCTCTGTCGGCGCTGGATTTTCACTCAGTACCAGTGAGACCTTGGGTGCATCGCCGCCTGCCAGGCAGCTCAGAAGGAGGGGCTGATCTAGACAGACCTTTCCCCTGTGCTGTTTTGTGGTTCCCGTTGTCTTCCCCTAAACCCATGGCAGCCTGGTGTTTTGGTTAAATTGGCTTACATACCACGTCCCTCAGAGATTCCCGCTCTGAAACCCTCCCCCCCCTTCAGAGATAACTTGTTTTGCCCCTGTCTACCCCTTGGTGTCCTTCAGCGTGGGATCACGCGCACCGTGGCATCTTTCTTTTGCTGTCCCCTCCTTCACCTGGATGTTAGCCCCATGAGGTGGGGATCATCTGTTCGTGGCTTCACCTTCACTGTCTAGTGGCTCCAGAAATATCTGGGATTAAGTAGATGTGTTACTGGATCTTCACCTACAAGTCTGTGGGGATGTGTGTAGCTTTGAGCCTCTAGGAGCTGAGATTCTTATTTTTTCCCCCATTTGATGAATTATATTGAAGAAGAATTAATAATGGCTAACATTTATTGAAGACCTTGTGCACAGCATGGGGCTAAGGGCTTTATATTATTCTCTCGTTTACACTTCATAGCAATCCTGTGAAGTAGGCATTACGTTTACAGACATTCTCATTTTACAGATTAGGAAGCAGACCAGTGAGAGGTGCAACCTGGATTAGGACCCTGGCCCGCCTGGTTTCAGAGCCCATAATACTCTGTTGTCCCCAGTGGGTGAATCAGCAAATGAAAAATGACATGTAGGGAGGCGGATGGTGACCCTTTTGGATATGGCAGCCAAAATGATGTGGGCCCCCTGGCAGAGGTACCCGTTACGTCCCCAAGAAGAAGATTCTGCTTTTGGTGATTCCCAGGGTGATCCTGCTTTGGTTTTCGCCTGAAGCCCAGAAAAGGGGCAATATGGTGGTCCGCGTGCCCAAGATATTAAGGAGGCAGCTCTGTGGTCGGAGCCAACGAGTCAGGCCACGGAGGGACGCCCAGGCTCCAAAAGGTTGTTCTCGTTGCTGACCGCCACCCAAGACCATCTAGGGGGAGGCCCGTGGTGGAGGCCGCAGTGCTCACTAGTGATCTTTAGGAAGGCCAGGAGGCCACGATTGCCCCCCTCTCTCCTTTCTGGGGAGTACTGGGCTTTCCCGCCAGCACTTAACAGGTGGGAAGCCAGCCTGCCGATGTATAGTACACTGAGTTAGACCTTCCTAGCTGAAAAGGGTCAGGAGACGGTTGCATTTGACGTCGTTGTTTTCAGATCAGCGAACTGAGAGGCGGGGGTGAAGGTCACAGCTTCTTTGAGACTGAGCCGGAGCTGGGGTCTGGGGTTCTAGAGGTGGAAATTTCTGCAGATTTGGAGGCTGTTACAAGGCTGTTCTCTCTTCTGAGACTGTGGGGGAGACCCCGTATTCCTGAGAGATGTTGGAAAATTTAGCTTGGGGGAAGATAAAACAGAAAAAGGTGAGGTTCATGCTCTGCCATGATTGTGGGGAGTGATGGTGAGGAGGTGAGCTGAATTCCAAGTGGTTCCAAGGAATTTAGTGAGGCTCCTGCTCAGGTATCCTTTTCCTCAAAGGATAGCAAAGCAGTGGGTTTCCGAAGAGATCTTGAAAAATGTTTGCTTTGAGGTTTGTAGTGAGGTGAAACGGTTAATTGGGTCATTTCCTCTCCTTCTCCCACTACTGGGGTGACTGAAGCTACTAGAAGTCTTTGAGAATCAGCTACGGCTGGTAGAATATTTAGCTTGGAGCCCCCCTGAACCTGGGTGTGGGGAGTGGGGTAGGTTGGTGTAGACAGACCACAGGCCCATTAGCATTTGAAAAAGCAAGCGGGAAAACTATGTGTTGATTTGAGTCATGCTACTTTGTCTTGAAATTTCCAATAACGTTAAGGGAGGATTTGAAAGGTTTGTTCATCCAAAGGGCAGTGGGTTGAAGGCTGAGAGCCTGAGGCTGCATGCAGGGTTTGCTGTGACAGGACACTGATGCCATCTGTTGATTGTCACTTCGCTGTCACCCAGAGGCCAAAAAGGAGCAAGAGGGCTGTGGGCCTTTAGGGGAGAGGGATGTAGGGCTGCCCCCTTTGGGGGAAAGCTTGATGCTCCTGTCCTCAGGGAAGAGCCGGTCAAGGACCCGCTGGTGAAATGGTTGCCCTTGCAGAGAGTGTCTGGTCTCAACACTGCGTCCCGCCTCTGGGGATTTCCTTGTCAGGCCCGGGATCAAGCGGAACAAGATTCCATATTGGTTTTCTTTCCATTGAGTCTCGAGAGTCATACTGAGTTCCAGCCCCATACCTCATGAATTCAATTAAAAAAAATTTTTTTTTGTAATGTTTATTTATTTTTGAGAGAGAGACAGAGAGAGAGAGAGATTGGAGAGAGAGTGTGAGTGGGGGAGGGGCAGAGAGACAGAGAGGCACAGAATCCGAAGCAGGCTCCAGGCTCTGAGCCATCAGCACAGAGCCCAGCACGGGGCTCGAACGCACAAACTGTGAGATTGTGACCTGAGCTGAAGTCGCACGCTTAAGTGACTGAGCCACCCGGGCACCCCACATACCTCATGGATTCCAGTGCTGCTCTCGGAGGTCAGGGGTGCCCTCTTTGGCTGAGCAACTTGATCCATGACCTCGTATTGTAATCTAATGATAACCTGGCGTGCTCCCCATGCGTGTTTGTTCCGATTTCCTGTGGCTTGCAGCCCCCTACAGAGGAGACGGCTGGCTCATCAGTTGCCTTGACAGTTAGTAGAAGGGGGGAGGGTTTGATGACGTTCCTGATTTACTCTAGAAGATGTGGAGAGCGTGATGGGGGATGAGATGAAGTGTGGGAATAGCCGTGACCTGAGACCCCAGAGCCCAGGTTCTGTTCTTCCTTAGTTACTTTCTGGTTGTACAAACCAGGACCTTCCTTCTGGACCTATTTGTAAACTGAGTTGGACTGGAGCAAACGTGCCAGGTTTTTCACATAAGACGTCCCCCTTTTTTAGGTGTACCTGGGTTTCATTGGAGGGTAGCGTCTGCGAAAGGAAAAGGGGGGAAAGCAGGATTGAGCCGGGGCTCGCATCAGATGGTAGTGCAAATGTGATAAAGTCTCTTCTGGCCCAAAGAATGAGAAGACCCATTTTAAATGGTGAATATTGCACAAACTCTTCCCTGCATCAGAACTTACAACAGCTGTTATTTGCTGAGTGGTTCCCAGGCTCAGTGCCTTATAGACATTCTGCAATTTAATTGTAGTGTGAGGCACGCTCCTTTCCGGAGGAGGGGACACTGGCAACAGGAAAGGCAAGTGACTTGTTCAAAATGACACAGCAAGGAAGGGGTTAGAAAGCCTGAGCACCCAACTGCTACATCTGCCCCCATCAGTGTACATTTTGACTCTGGGTATTTGCTGACTGGGGGCCGTACACAGCCAAAGTCTAAGAATCTGGTAACGCTTTTGCCTGGCTTTGTATTTTCATTAGTCATCACCACAGCTACATCCAATGAAGAGACTGTGTTCAGAGGTTATTTTTCCACGTCTACTCTGTCAGTATAGCTTGGAGATGGATTGGGGCCCTCTGACGTCATGCTGTGCCTTCCCCAGGCAGGCTTTCTCTGTTTGCGTTGGGTTTATGGTTTTAGTTTCCTTTCTTGCTGCTGGAGGACCCTGAGTGTCCGGGCCTATGTAACAGACTAATTGAAATGGTCCCCGGTTGTCTGTATTTCATGTGGCTGAATGGGCAACTGGTCCATGACTTGGTCTCCCCATCCCTGGCTCGTGGGAGAGGCAGGCAGGTCACTAGGTGTTGCTCCTGAAGCAGTCTGTTTGCTGCTGATGTCTTTCTTTCTTTTTTTTTTTAAATGCTTATTTATTTTTAAGAGAGAGAGAGAGAGAGAGAGAGAGAGAGTGAGCAGGGGAGGGGCAGAGAGAGAGGGAAACACGGAATCCGAAACAGGCTCCAGGCTCCCAGCTGTCAGCACGGAGCCCGACGCGGGGCTCGAACTCACAAACCGTGAGATCATGACCTGAGCCGAAGTCGGACGCTCAACTGACTGAGCCATCCAGGCGCCCCTGCTGATGTCTTTCTGGTGGGCTTCTGAGCCCCTGTTAGTATCTCGTGCTGTCTTAGCTTGGTGTCTTCCTTCTTGGGAGCTCTCGGCCTTTTACAGGCACCATCTCCGTTGGCTTTGTGGGAGGAGGAGGAGGGGAGTTCCTCTGAGGAATTTGCACACAGGTAAATGGGGTTGCTGGTTAATTCTTCTCATGGTCTGGATGAGGAATATAATACACTGAAATTTCAGTTATTCATCACAGAAGTAAGCCATGTTAGAAAGTGATCTTGGCCTTAGGATTTCCTGCTAGTAGGACTTGCTTGTCCGCTGGCTAGCGGATGTCGCTTATAGATCTCAGAAACTTTGGTGACCCTGGGAAAGCCGATACCATTTGTAGTCTTGTTTATACATACCTGTCTACCTTGTGTTAAACTGGGGAGATATGCAGACTGGGTTCAGGAGACCCAGGGCCTAGTTCTGGATGTCTCAACTTCTCCAGAGCCCATTTTTCTCTTCTGTGAGATAAAGTAGGGAGCAGCCTGTCAGCATACATGTTCTCTCGCATGCTAGCCCTGGGAGTTTCCTCCACAAGGACTGGGGCCAAGTGGTTCCAGGGGATTCCGCATAAGCAGTCACATCTTGGAGAGTTCAGATGCTCACTGGAAGGTCTGAGAAGGCCTTCAGGTAAAGAGAAGCAGGACAGCCGTTTGGAGGGCTGAGTAGTCACACTGGGGAATGTGGGGTTACAGGGTGCTTGAGCAGCTCTTCCAGATCTCAGATGAGTCCCATTCCATACTTCTTTTCTTCATCTGTGACAGGTCACAGGCATCTGCTCACCAAAAGATGGCCCCCACGTTGGGAACACACAAGCTGTGGTAGAGAGGGACCATTGTACTCATAGCCTTCCGGGAGCTCACGGCCCAGGGCGCATGGCCACCAGGCTCTGGAGGGAGGAAGGAAAGTTGAGACCGGCCTGGACAGGGTCGTGAGTCTGCTGGCGAGTACAAGTACATGTATGAGAGGGAGTGGGTTGCTGTCTGGCCAAGCGTCTTGTTTTCAGAGGTGAGCAGTCTTTAGGTCCGGACGGGCAAGTTGACTTGCCTAAGATCATGCAGCTAGCCAGTGGCCCGTATTTGATGACTGACTCAGAACAGGGCACCAGAGTGATTTAATCTGTCAAATAGTGCTAGATGATGTCTTTTCTGGACAGTGTAAGCAATGATATTTGCTCAGGATGGCCTTTGGCAGTACTTTCGTTGTCCTGTTATTGGCAAGCCATCTTTTGGGCCCGGAGGGGAGGGCAGCAAATCCTAGTTCTGGTAGAAGGTTCTGAATACATGAGCACATCGCATGGGCCGAGCACATCACATGGGCACCTTGGCCCGTGTGATCAATGGCTGAAAATGTACTGCATTGCCTTTTGGTTGGACAAGCACCTTTATTTTTCTGTTTCTGGGTATTTCATGTGATTTGTCTCCTCCAAATTCCCTCTCTGTTCTCTGCCTCCACCCCTTAGCCCTCCACTGAGCCAGTAAGCCATAGCCTCTAAGGATTCTCCTTCATCTTTAACTATGTGCGAACCGGGTTTTGACAAACGCGATTTAACTGGGTATTTTTGGAAGGCTGTGAAGGAACGCGGCACACTCCGGAGGGCAGGCCTGGAGTCAGGAATGTTTCTTGCAACCTGTGCATACGGTGTGGGCATGCCTTCCTCAGCCTGCCCTTAGCTGGGGAGGAACGTGCCGGCTGGGAGGGCACGGGAGCCATGGAAGGTTTGAGAACTCCAGGTTCTCCTGTCTTTGGATGGTTTGTATGAAAGTGAGGCCTGAAACTTTTATCACCACTGCTACAGGTGAAAGACTTTCATTTGGCTGTGCTGGTCCAACAAAGACTATTTTATTTATGTGTTTCCAAGCCCTTAAAAATTCTTTTAGGGCACATCAGTGGGGAGTTAATAGAAACTTTGAAATAAGAAAAATGCCTGCAGGGTAAGTAGAACCCCAGCCAGCCGGCTCTGAGCTGTGTGCTGTTAGCTGGTAGGTTGGTTCTCAGAGAAGCGGCTGGTAGACAGGTTACTGAGCCACAGCTGTTCTCTCCAGTGCCTTCGTTTTCAGTGATTGAGGTTTTTTTGTTTTTTTTTTTTTTTCTTTTCCTTCCTTTAGTGCAGAGGGAGGACTACTCTAAACTTTTCTCTGGGCATGTTAGGCCCTGGATGGGTCTTCAAACCTTTCTAGTTGTGCCACAGAGAAAGCTGGGAGGGATGTGTGTGTGTGTGTGTGTGTGTGTGTGTGTGTGTGTGTGTGTAAGAGATGGCCCGTGTCTCCTCTTCCTTCCCTCTCAATTGTGAACCAAATCACCCTCAGTGATACTAGTTGTTAATAAGAAGGGAGTTTTTATTGTTCTGAGTGTTGAGTTTAAAGTTATACAGAAGAGGTGTGAATCTAAGCCAGGCATCGCTTGGATTGTTTGTTTTCCTGCAAAGTAATTTCCTTAAGAATTAAAAACGCCTTTGTAACACAACACTGCATCGTTTCTGTTTATTGGAGTAGGTGGGAAGTGCTTTGGGGTCTGAACCCAGCTGCTTAGAGGTGAGGAGACTTGAGGCAATCCCAGCATCTTTCTGGGCCTCAGTTTCTTCATCTGTAAAATGGCATGACGATACCTGCAGTTGTGGATGGTTAGAAGGGATCTAACCCTTCTAGAATGGGATGACAGGTGGCATCCCTCCGACTCCTGTTTGCAGGAAGAAAAAGCTGTGACTTAGGAGACCTGCCAGTTTTCTTCAGCTTTGTATCGGTCTGGGACTTTATCAAGGTGGCAGACTTTAGACCCAGATGTTTTCGGTTCAGTTAACTCGTCCTTGAGCACTTGTCCTGTGCTACACGAGCTGGCCACCAAGGCAGTTGGCTGGGGACTTGGCTTCTCTGTCATTCCTTGGGGCTGCTGGGTCCAAATCGTTTCGCTCAGTGGTTTTCAAATGGAGGTGATACTGCTCCCCAGGGGGTATTTGGCAGCTTCTGGAAACTTGTAGGATTGTCACTTCTTGGGGATTGCTACTGGCATCTAGTGGGCAGAGACCAGGGATGCTGCTGAACACCTTCCAATACGGAAGACAGACCCCACAACAAACAGTAATCCAGCCCAAGGTGTCAGTGGTGCCGAGGTTGAGAAACCCTGGTTGAATGTCTGAGGGGTCTGTGTGTGTGTGTGTGTGTGTGTTTGTGTTTGTGTTTCCTGTTCTGTGTTTGGTAAAGGAAACTTACACATGCTGCCCCAATGATCACCGTGGCGAATGCTCATCTGTGTCCCAGTCCTGGTGTTGGTGGATGGGAATGTCAAGATTTAAGTAGGCCCATGAATAGCCTTTGGACCCAATAGGAAAAAGAACTTAATTTTATTTATTTAGAGGTTCTGTCAAATTGTTTCCACTTATGTTTTGAGAGTTTCTCTTCCAAAAAAAAAAAAAAAATACCATAAACCACAAAAGGAAATAAAAATCACATTATCCCTCCACTTTTTCTTGGAAGGGGTCGCATTGAAGGACTCAGAATTCTTCACGTCTTTAGATGTAACTGCTTTCAGCAATTTGATATGTCTATAAATTTTGCTTTTCTTATGCATATTATTTCATATGTATGCGAATTATATTTTTGTGTATGTGAATATATTCTTTTACATATGATTATGTAATATATTCATATGTGTATATGTATGAATAAGTGAAGAAAAATTGATTTTGGAATCTCTAACCATCAGAGACTTATGTAATAACCAGAGGCAGCCCTGATTATGTATATGGGCAAGCATTTGCGAACAGTGTCTCCTTTGTGTAGCACACAAAACAAGCTTTTCTTTAACATTGGACGGGCAAGTAGGCCTTCTCCAATAAGGGCCTCTCTCTATCCCTCCCACCTTTGAGCAAACATTATTTATTGTGGCTGATGTGTGATCAGGTCTTGATTTGGGGCTTCCTTTTGATGCACTGTCTTTGTGGGATCTCACCCACGTGCCCCTAGAGACCCTTCAGCTGCCAGCAGCTTTGTCTGTCAACCACCCATGTGGTGCCAGTAGCATCTGCTTTGTGGTGAGCTGTCCCCAGAGCCCCAGCATGGCCTGGGGATGGTCTCCATGATTGGACTTGGATGTCTCCTGGAGCCACTTTTGGGCTCAGAAATAATGGCTGTGCTCTGTTCTGCCCCTCCCACCCCCACCCCCTTTCCCAGCCTGAACCATTTTTAGCTTTGTTTCCAGTTGACTTTACCAAATGTTTTATGGACAAGCAGGGGAGGGGAGAAGGAACTCGTCTAAGGTAACCTACTTTGCGCCAGCCACTCAGCTCAGTCATTGTTCCTTCTCCAACCCTTTGAGGCCAGGAGATGGGATTCTCGTTGAACAGGTGAGGAAACTGATTGTGGCTTCTGTTAGGGAACTTGTCTGAGGTTCCCCAGGCAGCAAGTCAAGTGTCAATGCCAGGATTTGACTCAAGTTCCTAGACCCCCTGTGGCGGTAGACCACCACTCTTAGATGGCTCTGGGCTTGATGGTGGCAGCTGCAGCCGGAGTCTCTGTGTACCCCCATAGGCCACAGGGGCCCGGGACGCGTGCCTTCTGGGTGGGGGGACGCAGGAATGGGCCCGTCCAGAGACACCTCAGGTGTCCTTGGCTGAAAGAATGAAGCAAAGCCTGGAATTGGTAAAATTCTTCACAGTTTGAAGAAACTGAGTCAGAGAGAGGGGAAATTGATTGCCCAAGAACAATCAGTTAGTTGGGACTTCATGAATGGGGAGAGACTTCTGGGGTCCCTCCCATGAGAGCATGGGGAGTGCCAGGGCCCGGGGAAGGCTCTGGGGTGGGGTGCTGTTAGGGTGGGAGTCCAGTGGGAGCCTCTGTGGTGGGAAAGTTGGGGAGTCGTGGAGGGGAGGAGGGAGGATACACCAGACGGTGTCCTGGGCCGCCCAGACTTCAGACGAACCCCCGCGGTGTCGTAGGGAACCGCGAGGATGCTGCGGGTGAGTGCAGAATGAGAGTTTAAACCGATTCATTAGCCGGTCTTCCCCTCAGAATGTGTGCAGTGCGGGCAGTGGTCCTTCATAGTCCTTTGAGACCGAGAGACTCCTGGGGTCCAGATATGTCACAAATCAGAGATTGGATAGGAAGACTTAGCAGAGGATTTCTTGTCTGGAATTGGGATGGCCTCTTTCTTCTCCCAGCTGTGACTCACCATGTTTTCAGGCAATTAACACTGCCTTCCCCACACACTGACTGGACGTGGGCTTCTGGGCGTGGGTCTTGCACAACTCCGTTTTCAAACCCTCTTTTTGATCCCTGGCCATGTCTTCCTGTGTAAACCTCCATCCATAGTCATGGCAGTTCAGGGGAATGGGGGCCTTTGTTTTATGATGCTGCTCAGACGCTAGGCACATTACCTGGCACCTAGCACGTATTGGACCAAACATGAATGAATGAATGAACGAATGAATGAATGCTAAGTGCTTAAGGCAGTCTAGACTGCCAAGCCGTTGGAGCGTTTTGATGGCGCATTGTGCGTGTGTGAGCGGTAGGACTGTTCTGTCCAGTTAGCTTGTCTCAGGTTTTGCCGGGAGGAAGGTTGGTTCTCGGGAGCCGGGGGGAGGGGGAGTCTGAGGTCTGTCTCTGGCACCAGCTGGCAGGGTCACTGTGGAGAAGGCTCTGCAGCTCAGTAGGCTGTAATTGAGCTGGAACTGCCTGAATTCTAAGTTGTTTGCTACTCTGAGGTTCATGGTTGGGGCCCCCCCGCTCAGGCTTCTGGAATGCTCCCACCCCCTGATGACCCTCCAGCACAGAGCAGTGGTTCCTAAAGTGCCCTGAACTGCTTGGCCAAAGGCGTTTTTGTGGTTCTCCCTCTCCCTCCCTCGGCCACCCCTGCTGCCCCGTTTTGCCGGAGGGTTTGAGATTGAGTGGCTACTTTTTGCACCGAGCGGTGAGGATTGCTCCCAAGAGGTGGTCTGCGAAGGGGATGGGGGGGAAGCAGGAGGAAGTCAGTCCCCACGTGTTTGTCCTTGTTGCCATCTGGAGCGCTTGAAGAAAAGGAAAAACCACTCCTGGTGGTTTGGGCAAAGAATTTAGTTGGCGGATCTGGTGGTTCCCCCTCTGTCACACTTGTTTTGACCAGAGTCGGGCCCAGGTGTCATTGTCCGAAGGTGGAGCACAGTGGTTATATGTGTTGAGAAATAGAAATCAGGACGGTACAGGGGAGCCACAGAGGTAGGGAAAGAAGGAGGCCAGTAGGGACCCTGCGGTGAGGGTGCTGGGTGGGGGCGGCGGGGAGGAAACAGCTCTGCTGGTGTCCTGGAGAAAGCACTTGTTAGATTTGGAGAGAGTGAAGATAAATTTGGCCCTAAGGGCCTCTGGTTCCTCTCCGAGACTTTTCCTGTAAAATGTAAAATGCAGCTCAGGAGATGTAGCAAATTGGAAAACGGCGCATTCTGTCCATAATGAAAGCCGCCCCACGAGAATTTCTCTATTTTATCCCTTTAGCCAAATTTCTGTTTTCTAAAAGGGAAAAGGGACCAGACATAGGCTTGTTTGTTTTCTTGGTTGAAAACTCGGTTTTTGTATTTCAAGCCCATTCTCCTGGGTGAGAACAAGCAAAGCGAAGCCCGAGGTTGGTTCACCGCGGTGTTCTGCGCGCCCGGGCCCTCCCACGCGGGCCAGCCAGGCAACGGGGCGCTGGCGATCCTGCTTTTTTCTTTTTTCTCTGCCCCCCACACCCCCCCCCCCCCATCTTTACTTCTCGGCAAAGAACTTAAAGTGCACAGACCTCAGGTACCCAGCTGTCTGATTTTTCTGTGTCTGCGCCTGTGTAACCACGACCCAGGTCAAGATGAAGGACGTTTTCCAGTGTCCCGGAGGCTCTGCTGTGTCCCTTCCCAGGGAAAACCGCTTCTGATTTCTCGAGCCACGGCTTAGCTTCTCTCTGTGAACTTCATATACGTTGAATTATCATTGGTATTTTAATCTTAGTTTCATACCCCTCCCCCACCCAACACCATTCTGTTAGACTCTTCGGATGTTTCTTGGAAGCATGCATCTCGAGTCTCCTGTGTGTCCGAGAATTGTAGCTGGAAGAGCCTGGGACGCACACGCCCCCAGCTGCTGGGGGCCCTGAGGGGCCAGCCTGTGTCCACCCTTCGGCCCTTGTCAGTGTCTCCACTCCCTTCTCCCCACCTCCACGCTGGTCCTTGTGCCTGCTGTCCCCACGGTCTGTCCCCCACAACCATGGGGGGTGGTGGGGACACCTACCGTGGCCGCTGCATGTTACACCCTCTTAAGACTCTATTCCTGCCCCCGCAGCATTGGCATCTCCGTTTGTAATTGTCATTGCCCGGTGTGGTTATTTGATTAACGTGTGCTTTCCCTTCAGAGGGAGAACAGGGCAGCGTCCGTACGCAGCGCACGCCCAGGTCAAGTGTGTTGGATAAGGGGATATGCCATAAAGGAGAAGGGCTCACAGAGCAGCGTTTGGTTCTTTTGGGTGTGTGTGTGTTTTGGGGGGGGGGGATTGGGTACGATGCCTGCCAAGGCAGTCTTGTTCTTGGGGGTTCTGTGGGTGTTTGCAGGTAGGAGATGTCTCACGCACGGGAGCTGTCATTGTCCCTGGTGTCTGTGTCACAAGTGACCTCATTGCACGTTCAGCCTCATTCCTGCACCCCTGCCCGCCCCAGGCCTCTCTGGAGCAGGCTCCCTCTCCTGCTAGCTCTCTTGGCCGGGATTTTAACATATATCACAGGCTGGTAGGCTAAGAGCTGGGGACTTCCCCTCACCACACTCAAAGCCTTTGATCTTTTGCTTTGGAGGTAACATCAAAAGGAAGGCTGAGGAAGACAGCCAGGCTGTGAAGTTCAACGTTCAAGTTAATAGCTTGACTGAAGGTTGTGCTGCGTCCTCGCAGCATCACTGAGGCTGAAGTAAACACAGTGATTCTGCCACATTTTCCTGGAAATGGAACCTAACGGTGGAAAAGGGATTCATTTGCATGTGGAATGAAGTCAGGCTGGAGCCAGGGTTTCTTTCCCCGTTACCCCCGTTACCCCCGGGGGAGTAGTGTGGAAACCCCCGGGGGAGAAGTGTGGAGAGGGGAGGGGAGGATCGGGGAGGGTCGGTAACCCCACGCGGCCGGCACCCCAGAAGTTATCCTCGCCCTCGTTCAGGGGCTTGCCGTCTGCCTGGCTGTCGCAGGGCATCTCTGGACCCCGTGCCGTTCCCGATTTAGCTGGGTGTTCCCGAATTCTGGTGGAGTTTGCGGAAGGCTGGCCGGCAGGCAGCTTGGCGGGGCTCGGGAAGTCGTCTGCAGCACAAACACCAGCAGTGAGGGAGTGGCAGGCCCGAGAGCTGGAAAGTGAGTCCCCCCCTGGAAGCAAAAGTGAAAGCGACCCACTGGTCTCCTCTGCGTGGTCTCTGCTCAGCTTTGCGGACACTTGCTGAGTTGTTGTTTTCTTTAAAGGTTTCATGGACCCTTCCTTCTTTAGATTTTCATCCAGAGCTTTGTTGGAGTGGTTTTCCAGCCCATTCCAGCCTCAGCACCCTTGGTGGATGACTCATTCCTGGGGATGGTTTTGCTTTCTTAGGCTGCCCACTTCCCCACACCTGCCTTGGGTGCTTTTCCCGGTCACCCTCCAGCGTCACCAGCCGCCACTCCCCTCAGTCATCTGTCTCCCCCTCACCTGTCGCTCCCCACAGGGCACTGCGGCCTCCCTGTTCAGCCGGGTCTTGCGACCCTGATGATGTCAGTACCGTGCAGCCAGAATTCCCGTTGGGTTTCTTTTAGTGTGGTTTCTCAAGCTTTTCCTCCCCAGGCCTCCGTCATGATCTTTGGCATAACTGTATGCTACCTGCACTGTTACCTATTTGATGCGAACATCCGATTCACTTTTTTAAACTCAGCCTCACCGTAAGCCTTAACATCTGTGAAATTCTAAGTTTGATGTGCTAGTTATTTTTTTCTAATACACACTGATATCCTGTAACTACTCAGGTAACACCTTGTACCACCTGAAATCGTGCCCTGGAGCCCCACCGTTCAGGAAACACTGCTGTAAAAGAGCGGTTTCCCATGCTGTTTCCTCCTGGGTGGCTGGCAGGTTTGGGCATCCGACGACGGCTCTTTTTCTTGTTCCTCTTCCCCCTCCTGGGGCCAGCTGAGCCCCGCTCAGCTCACGAGTGGATTCAAGGTTCTGTGCATGGAGTGGTGGTAGGCTTCTAGAAATCAGTTTCCTGGTGACTAGAATCCATTCTGGATCGGACGGGTCCCTCCTTCATCACTTTTCATGCCGCCCTTTCAATCTGTGTATGTTTCTCCAAGGCCTCCTGAGTTTTCAGGTCGCCATCTTTCAAGGTGGGTGCTGAACCTGGCCTGGGGCAACATGCGACCTGCTCGGGTTGTTAACCCTCTGAAAGGCCTTGGTAAATCCCTGCCACCTCTTGATCAGAATTGTTGGCATTGAGTCCCCCAGGTTCTAGGCTTTCAGCTCTTGAGACTTTGAGCTGCATTCATTATACATGTCCATTTGGTGCCTTGTTGAAAGGTATCCCCCGCCACTGATGGACCTGGGCTTCTGGAAATTCCTCAGAAGATGTAAGATGCCACGCTCCGGGGAGAGGTCTTCAAAGCTTTAGGGACACATCCCAGGGTGTTGGGGCAATGCTGCTCTACGAGAATGTTCCTGCTTGCCCTCATCCCTTGAGCTGGATGCGCAGACAGGCTTCCCTGAGATGGGTGTTTTTCGCCTGTGCTTAAAGCTATAAAGGGCCATTGTCAAGTTTGCTTAGCTTCTCAATTCCTGTTCCTTGGAGGCTGGTGAATTGAAGCTAGTGTTCTTGGACAGAGCCTTTCATACATTGAAGAAAACCTGTAGAGTCTCCTGGGGGACAGGCAAGGGGAGAGATGAAAGGGTTTCTGCAGACCTGCTCAGTAGCATGGACTGTTCTTTTAGGTAATTAAGGGAGACCATAAAAGATGAGCACACACATCCATTTACCTTTTACTTGGGGGTCTTAAATCTTTGCTTGGTCTCCTTTAACTGTGTACCTGTATGTCACCCCTGAACCTCTGGGGACCCCGTTTTCGTTGTTCCTCTGTCCGGTCTGCAGGAATGTACCATTGGGGATTGAAGAATGGGAGTTGGTGATGTTTGGGAACTTCTGAGTTGTCTTTTTTTTTTTAATGTTTATTTTTGAGAGAGCGAGAGAATGAGCAGGAGAGGGGCAGAGGATCTGAAGTGGGCTCTGTGCTGACAGCTCAAACCCACAGCCGTGAGATTATGACCTGAGCCGAAGTCGGATGCTCAACCTACTGAGCCACCCAGGCGCCCCAGCTTCGACTTTTCTTACGGAGTCCTGCAGAAGCTCGCTTTTGCGTTTGCAGCAGGGTGGGGGCAGCCAGGTGAGGGGACACGAGAGCAGGTGCAGAGGGGTGCGTGTCTGAATCATTTTTTGCGACGATAGCTCCTACTCATGGATGTCTCCTACCTGTCATGGATTAGGACAGTGGTTCCCCAAATGTGCTGCACAGTTGAATCACCTGGAGAGCTTTAAAAAAAAATTCCAGATCCCACTGTGGGGGAGGAGCCAGACCTCAGTAATGGTAAGGACTCCTGAGGGATCCCAAGGTGTGGGAGCCACTGTATTAAGACAATGGGACTTGCTTCCTTTGTATTCTGAGTCACTTACGCTAATCATTCAAGCAGTTTACAGACATCATCTCATTAATCCTCGTGAGGTTAAGGAGGAAGGTGTGGCCTCCCCATTTTACAGGCAAGACTGCTGGACCTCAGAGAGAGGTATAGTTGAGCACCTTGACGAAGGTCACTCATTTAAGTTAGTTTGTGGCGGAAGGAGGCTTTGAGTCCTAGGCGTGCCTGTCTCCAGAGTCCTGTCATTGCCCTGGCATTAGTCCTTATGCTGTGGAGAGCCAGCTTGGGTTGGAGTTTGCTTAATGGTTAAGGGTATGGTGGGGGGGTGCGGTCGGGGGGAGGATTGTCCCTGGTGGGCTGGAAAAAAATTGGCATCCGAATGCTTAAGCTGTAGCGTGTGGATAGTAATTTTCTTACCTAGAGATTAGGGAAGGGGAGGGCTTTCCTGGGTGGAGCAGAAGCATGGAGTCATGGACTTTCCAGGAAGGCAGGGTGACTGGCGTAACGCGTGCAAAGGGAAGTGAGGGTTCTGGTGGTGGATGGTTTTGAAGCTGGATTCTCCCGTGAGGGGGCCTTGAATGCCATGTGTGAAGGAGACCTCAGATTCTGATGGGCGCGGGAACCTTTGGAGCTCTGTTAAAATGCGGATTCTGCTACAGTAGGCACAGGGCGGGGCCCAAGAGCTGCATTCTCCCGAGCTCCTAGAGGTTGCTGCTGTTGCTACGCCCCGAGGATCAGGCTTGTTGGCAGTGGTTCCCGAACTTTGCTGCCCTGCAGAATCACCTGGGAAGCTTGTAAAATTCTAGGGTTCAGTTCGCAGTCCATTTCGGTTAGGTCAGAATGTCTGAGGGGTGGGGAGCCTGGCATCAGTACCTTTGGAGGATACCCAGTTGACTCCAGCGTGCAGAACGGTGGGGAAGCCCTGCTCTGAGACTGGATGGTCCCTGCTGAATTCGAATCAGGCGACTGACCGCTCCATTCATAGAACATAGGAGCCAGATTGGAGCGGAGTTGTGAACCGTCACAACTTGTCTTCTTACTTTATGAATGAACGCTGCAGCATTTGTCCAGGGCCCGCAGCAGGCCAGGCACCGCGGTTGGGGCTAGGGCTCTGGCAGTGTGTCCCTGTGATGGGGGTGTGAACCAGCACGAAGGTGTGAGCAGGGCAGGCAGGGTTCTAAGAGCAGAAGCATTTTAGGAAGGAGCATACCCCTGGGCCTTTGAATCCTAGGTAATTTGATCAAATTTCCTATTTTCTTTATGATGAACGGGTTTGTGGGGCATTGGGTAATGAGCTAGCAGTGGGACAATTACCTTGCAGCATCTACGTTGTTTAGAAGCCTTGTCATCTATATGCAAGCACCTGCCTGGCTAACCTCTTCTTTTCTTGCAAGCTTCCTTGAGAATCTCATCCAGCGGATATTTCTTTGCTTATTTTGGGGTTGCTTGCACTGTTTGAAGGTACCAAAACATTTCTTAAAAATAACACGCCTCTGCAATGCACAGTTTTCATTAATTTGGATTGATTTGTGAGAACCAGGAGGTGCTGACTGAGGCTTTCCGTGCACATTCAGCTCTCTCTGTAACCCCTAAGTGTGTTGCGGAAACTTGATGTGGTTGCAAAAACCCGTAGAGTTTGCATGTTAGAACAGGGGTGCCTGCACCTAGGGAGTTGCTCCTTGAAGAGCCTGGCCTCTTCCTAGTAGGGGTGGTTTAACAAGGGTATGTGTTAGTGTCTAAGTTAGCATTCAGCAGAAACGCTGGTGGTTAAAATCCTGAAATACGCCCATGCTCTGCATGCCTGCCCAAATCTTCATGATCCATCCAGTAACTATAAAGAGCAGAGTAGGGGACTTCAGGACCCTGGTGGGTCCCTTGGGAGGGCCATCTGCTGGTAGTCATCTATTTTGAATATCACTCTGCTGGAACGTGATCAAGACTGTCTGGTGGTAGTTTTGTGAGGCTTAATTTCAAGGCCCAGGGATGCTTCTGGAATGGAAGTACATGCTTGGCAAAACCTGGAGCTTTCTCTGTTGATTATGTCAGTGCATGAATTCAGGGAGCCCCGTTCTAAGCCTTCATCCTGAAATGGGTAGATTTCACGCGAGGATCAGAGTCTCTTGTTTGGCCTCGACCTTTCTACTTTATGCCAGTTATTAACAGCGCTTTCCTTTATTCTTACAAGCGCCCTGGCTTGGGTGATGCATTATATGGTCACCCCTAGTTGTTATCAAAGACTGGCTGTAGCTAGTAACTTCCGCATTACTTTGAGGAAGCCACAGAGTTGGGATTCGAGCCAGAGAAAGCTGCAAGGTGGCTTCTGCCCCTTACCTCACCCCTGCCTCCCCTCTGCCTCCCTTCTGCCATCTTGTGGGGGTGGGGGGGGGGCATCCTCCTGGGAGGAGTTTTGAATCCTTGGATGGTAGAAATCCTGAAATGCTGGGAAGTCCAGGACTGCTTCCATTTCTTTCCTCTGCCATCTCTGCAGGTTTCTGGAGGAATAATTAGTTAATGTTTGCAGAGCACTTTGAAATTCTCAGATGAAAGGCACCAGAGAAGCACAAAGTATTATTATTTATTATTAGTCTGAACCAGAATGGGCAGCACATTTTGCCTTGTGCCAGGCCATTCCTCTGCTGGTCTTTTTCTGCCTGATTGGCTTTCTGTATATATGTTTAAAAAACAAAACAAAACAAAGGAAGGTGTGTGGGGATTGTCTGCCTAAGACTGCGGACAGGTGATGTGAAAGAAACCGCATCCGTGGTCCCAGAGCAGAGGTCTCTTAATCCTGGTGTGCTTGAGGCTGCCGTGCCTGTGGGGTCCGGGGGGTGGGGGGAGGGGGATTCACCTTTGGTCCTGCTTTGCCTGTGCTCCATTATTGTGTTTTTACTTTAAATTTCGCTTGATTTAATGATATTAATGCCAAGGAATCCACTTCCTGGGGACTCAGATGTTCTAACGGCAAGAGAGTAGGGATTGAGAATGATCTTTTGCTATGGTGGAATGTTCCAGCATGATTCATGTAGGCCTCGAGTGTATGTGTGTCAATATTTCATTTCTTTATAAGGCTTTGGCATGCCAAGGCAGATACCCCGTAGCTGCAAGCAGAGCAAGGAGCCCCAAGGGGGAGCTCTCTGGCGCTTTCCACTTTCTTCACCCTGGTGTTCTTAGACTGGAATTGAATTCATCAGCTGCCAGGGGCTTACTTTATTTGCTGTGGGGAAAGAGGTCTGGAGAGGGAGGAAAGGAAAAATCACTGGCCCAGTCCGTTTTGAAATGGAAGATCTGGTTTATCTTCTGCTTATCGGCAGAATGATTTGGCCTCCTCCCCAAACCCTCAGTTAATCAGAAATGGTTGTACCCTTGATAAATACCGCTACCACCCCGATTGTGACATCCTGTGACACAGGCGCCAGTGTGAGCCCCCCACCCCCACCCCCCGCAGCCTCTGCTTCCTGGTGTTGTATAAACTCAGCCTTGTCTCTTTTGCCCTGAGGCTCAGAAACCCGGCGGACTGACCACTTCTTGAGGCTTACCTCCAGTTTGCAAAGAGCCCCTGGCTAGCAGAGCTGGGGATTTTTGTACCAGCAACTTCGTCTCCCCTCCCCCACCGCAATGTATTCCCTTTCACCCCCGGTCTTCTGTTAACATGGAACAGCCAGTAATTCTCAAATCCTAGTTTGCGACGAAGCCAAAAATGGATGTATGTCTACTGTACCTGAACAGTTTCTTATAGGAACCCTGGATTTCATTTATAAGCCTTTCCTAAATCATGAGGGATTTGAGTCCCGCAGAGCAGTACTATCCGGGGCAGGGCCTGAGACTCTTCTGAATGATTTCCTCCATGAGCCAGGCACGCCTGCTCCAATGAAGGGTCCTGTGCGATGGGTGGAAGTAGGTATTATCCCATTTGACTCATGAGGGAGCCGAGAAATTACCCAGTGATGGAGCAGGAGCTAAGCACCCTGTGTTCCTCATTCCTCCTCGGGTGTACTTTTCAGCTGCGCACACAGTCTCCTTTGCAGGCTGGGCTGATGTGACCGGGACACCTTTAAATGGAAATTCTCGGGGGGACTCTACGCCCCTTGGCTGGAGCCCGATTGGGAAGGAGGAGGGGCAGAGGGCTCTTCTGGGTGTTGCCCTTTGCAGTTGAGCTGAAGGGAAGGCTGGCCACCTAGGGACACCCTCCGTGGTCAGTGTGGACTTTCTCCCTTCTACCCAATGCTCTATTGCTTGGACGGCATGCACCTTGCTGAATCAACTAGACAAAGCATAGTCATTGGGGGGAATCCAAGCATTCCTGTGCTGCTTACCTGATTTCTCAGAAAAAAGACCGAAGAAACATTTTTTTTTTTTTTTAATTGAATGGTCCTCCTATTCATTGCCTTCCTTAATTTTTACTGGGGCTTTGCAAATGGAATTATGTTTATATTCATTTTACAGATGAGCAGACTGAGTTCCAGGGAAGGGTCCGTGTAGATCTTTGCTCTTGAAAATCCATCTTCTTTGCAAAGCAAGAAATTTAGTGCATTGAAGAGGGCTGGAGAGAGCTGAGTAAGATGACGTTTGGGTCAACAATGCATAATTAGGGAGGGTGCCCAGTGCTGGGTGATAGACCAACTACTGGCCGCTAAAAGACATTGAGAAATGTAATTCCTTCCGCTGGTGTTCATCCCTCCCCGCTGAGGAAGCAGGTACATTTATATCATCAGTGGTGGTGGAGATTACAGAACTGTGGAAGTGTTGGATCAGAGCCTGGCCTGTAGTAAGTAGGTGCTCAATAAACATTAACCTTTTCAAACGTGGGAGGAGACTAAATGGTCTCTCTGGGGTGTATTACCCTGTTGTTCTCTTTGTGCTTTAGGCTTGAGAGTGCTGGAATGGGTAGTGAAGTGTCATCTCAGACCCTTGACATGTTAGTAGTGGGGACGGGTGGAAGGCTGCTGGCCAGAGACCCGGCCACCCCTGCACGCTTCGTCCTGAGTCCCTCGTTAGTACCTTGCTAGGGTGGACGGCCAGGCATCTGTTTTTCTTCAGTGTGACTTCCTGTGCGCCAGGCGTCTGCCTGCTGCAGTGCTAGGAGCTGGAGGGGAGCAGAACGTGACCTTGGGAGGCAGCTGTGAGAACCAGGAAGTAGAGTAAAGTCGTTATGGGTGCGATGGTGGAAATCTGAACCGCGTCCAGATGGGCCACAGGAGTGACCGTGGGTTTCTGGGGCCAGCGGGAAAGAGCACTTGAAATCCCAACAATCCTAGAATGGGCTCCTCGTGCGACTGAATCGCCTTTGAAGAGGTCCTCACGAGGGACAGGAGGAAACCAACCTAATTGAGTTTCTACAACCAAATTCAAATGTCATCACGGCCTTTTTCATGTTATACATAGTTATACATAATTTTATAGTTACAGCTATTTGGTAGTTTGCTGGCAAATATATATTCTTTAAAAGTTTCACTTTAAGATTAAAATAACGTGTTGGGAAAAAAAAAAACCCATAATAATGAGTTAGAAAGTATAAAGCAGCAAGAAAGAATTGTTTGTAATTCCATTACCTAGAGGAAAGCATTGCTAAAAAGGTGGTTGATTTTTTTTCTTCTTCTTTTTAAAGTGGTAAACAGACGAGCAGTTTTGGATATATTGACTTTTCAGGTGTGCATGTGGTCACATGGGCAGCGCACATTTTTTCATGTGGATTTCAGCCAGGTTTGACACCTGCCCCTTAGCGAAAAGCAAACTACTGCCTCATTTGTCTGCCAGATTAACTGTGGATGGCATCGAGGGAGGCGGGTTT
The DNA here is from genome assembly GCF_018350155.1 of Leopardus geoffroyi. NCBI lineage: Eukaryota > Metazoa > Chordata > Mammalia > Carnivora > Felidae > Leopardus > Leopardus geoffroyi. Next base: position 70,579,943 of record NC_059334.1, read on the forward strand.
TCCTGATGTTAAAGACTTGACAACCCCAGCCGCTCGGTTGGCTTCTTTGCTGTGACTTTTGAGCTAGTGGTGGGCTGCCTTACCTTTGCCCTTCCTTAAAACAAAGGAGGTGAGTGGGTGGATGCCTCTTAAAATTTGGGGAAGTGCTGTGGCCCTGGGGTAAGCTTTTGAGAAGTTAGTATGTGTATTGTGCTGTTGCAACGAATGGATCTTCTGGGCCTGAAGATAATGAGGTCAGTGAGGGCAGCGATGTTGCCTTACCACTCACCGGAGGGTCGCTGGCATCCTGAACGTGCCTGGCCTATTCTAGGGGCCTGGGAGTGCCTCTTTGATTGACCTGGGGCTTGGGAGACAGATGCGGTGGCCACCATGCCGATGGAGAGCCGGCCGAGAACTTGGTGAGGCACCATCGGGGGAGGGCAGAACCACCTCCCTGGCCCTCACCGCCTTCCCCGGTGTGGATCCAGCCTCTACCTAGTGCTGTGTGCTTCTCTTTCTTGCCTGGAAATGCAAGCATCCTGCACAGCCCAGTGCCCCCTCCCCCTCCCCCTCCCCCTCCCCCATCATCTACCCTCCAGGGCCGGAAGACCCAGTTGCCTCTGCCTGGTAGGAGTATGCTTTGCCGAGACCGTGCAAATACCAAGTTCCTAGTGGCAGTGAGGCAATTGGATGTAGAGGCGGGGTGCATCCCTGGAATAATAATAACAACGTGTTTTTTTTATGTTTCATATTATATTTTATAGTCGAAGTGCTTTTCAGAGACCTCACTATTATCTTTATTTTATAGATGTATTAACTGGGGCTGGTTTTGGGAGATGGGAGGGGTATGGGGGGGTAGAGGGAGGCCAACTGATGTTGAATGAATCCCAAAGCTCCGCCAGAAGCTGCCAAGTAGTTAGATATTGTTTCAGTGGAATTCTTGCATCCACCCTATGAGGTGCGGTGAAGGGGAATTGTTTTATAATAGCCAGAGGTCAGGGAGCAGAAATCTCTGCCCACTGTCACCCAGCAAGTGGGGTGAGGGCTGGGAATTTTCACCCAGGTCACCTGACTCTCAGGCTCTGTGATCTGTCTCTTCTGCCTAGTACCCAGCATAATGCCCGGCAAAGCGCCGCATCAATAAATATTTGTTGAAGGTTAAAGGGGGCTTAAAGAGACCATTCATGCTTGGCACAGGGGCACAGGGAGACAGACATGTTTCCTGGCCTCATAACCTTCACTTCCAAATCCTGCGACCTTGGGCTGCTTGCCTGAGCTCTCCCAGCTCAGTTTCCTGAGACGTCATCTGAAAAATGGGTAAAGGACTTAACAGAGGGCATTTCCTGTAGGAAGATCTCACATGTTACCTGGTTTCTACTACTCACTGTTATCCTTTTTAACTCTCCAACCACACAGCTTCCCTTTTTATTTCCGCCTCCTGGAATCTAAGTTTCTGATGACAGACTGTAGCGTTGAACACTGACAGAAGCATCCCCAGTCGCCAGTGTGGCGAACACGAACTTCATCGTAGGGGCGACAGTGGTCCTCAGAGCTGGCATTTCTTGCACACTTACCCTATGCTAGAGGCTGTTCTAAGCCTCTGCCTGCGGTCATGATTTGGAAACAACTCTGGTGGAAGAAGTGTTGTTCGTTTCCATTTCACAGAAGAAGAAACTGAAGCTCAGGGAAGTTAATAACCTGCCCGGGGGTGGTCTGGGGTTCAGACACCAGATGTGGTCTGACTTCCTACTCTTTAAACCATAGTTGAAGCTTAACTCTCCATATGTGTTTGTTCTGGGCATCTCCATACCTCGTTTACAGCTGGCGCTTTTGCCTTCCTCATTCTCAGAGCACGTGGTCAGTGCAGGAGGAAATCCACACTGATCCTGGGTAGAACCACGGGGTGGAGATGGTCCCGAAACATACTGCCAAGTGGCTGACCCTTGGTGTTCTGCCTGACAGTGGTAAACCAGGGGCACCAGGGAGTTCTCTGAATTTCCTTTTCCCAACTGTCTCCCCCTTCTTGAGGCAATGTTTTTAACAGGCGAGGTTTTAAAATCTTAAAGAAAGAAGAAATCAAGACACAGCCTGGGAGAAGAATGACAGTGTCTTTTTGAGATTTTTTTTTTTCTTTTTCCTTTTTCCCTTTTCCTTTGTGCACTTGTAAAACCTCTTTGGGATGATGATCTCGTGTAGTTTTTTGGTAGCCTTTAAGCAGCTGCTGCTATGTTTAGCCTAACGCATCGCAACCCCACGATTTGTGTGCCAGCTTGTGCCCTGTGTGTCGGCTTTTTGCAGAGCATTCGGGGCAAGAATTGGAATTCTGGGGTTGCAGACCTTTAAGAAATGTTTTTAAGTTCGAGGGCCAGTTGGAGGGGAGAGGTGCAGTGGCTTGGAACAGCAGGCCTGCATCTAAGCCTTGGCATACCTAAGGGGAGACCAGACATACAAGGGAGACCAGCTGTAGTTACAGAAAAATCCCACTTCACCAGAAGGCTAGGGGTGAGTGAATTGAAGGGAGGGGTGAGGAAATGCAAGCCTGGTTAATTAGGAGTGTTTGTGGTCGCTTTGCTTTACTTCAGGCTAAGTGTTTATTTCTCTTTCGGCATTGGATAATACACATACCTGGGATTTCCTTTTTCTTGGGTGATTTAGAATTGTGCGGTATCTCAAGGAGTTTTATTCTGACTCTGCTGATTATATTAATAGCAATGTAATAGCCAGCTAATAACGTAATAGCTAGCATTTACCAGGCACTTGCCATATGCCAGGCATGGTGCCAAGCATTGGATCCTTGGAAGAACTCTGAGAGGTGGGTATTAGTGTGTATTCCCATTTTACAGAAGAGACAGCACCAGTGCTCAGAGAGGTGGTACTGTTTGCCTGAGCTCACCCTGCTTTTAAAGTGGTCAGCTCTGATAGTCTCTCTTCAAGGACCCAATTCTTTTGGCACATATTAAGCACTCAATAAATATTTTGCTGAATGAATGGAATTTTGGAGCTGGGGTTTGAACCTGGGTCTGAGCTGCCTCAAGATGGGATCTAGAAACTTGGTCTGAATGCATGCAGCCCCCACGACTCCTCCTTTGCTGCTTTGGGCCCTCACAGTAGTAGATAGAATTAACCCAGCGGGGACTCAGTGGTCCAGAGGAAAAGGAGAAAGGGGACCTTGTGGAGGCAAGAGCGGGGCTTCTGGGGTATTTCCTGGGCACAGGGACATGAAAGGCGCAGCATGAACGATTTGCTGAATTAGCATTTTTCCTCTCTGATCACGGCAGCACGTGATGTGCTTTGTGCCCCTGTATCTGCAGAGTGAGAGGCCAGATTCTGGAAGGCCCTTTGGTTGGGATGACTGTATGCTCACCCGTACTTGGCGGGGACTGAGTGGGACTTCGTGCAGATGGCTTCCTTCATTCAGGTGTTTGGGAAAACCTCATACAGCTGGAGTTGAATTCTCTTTGCCAGGACACGAGAGGAAGGAGGGATATATTTAAAATAGCTGAACGTGTAATTCCTTACCTTCCCATTGACGTGTGGATGGTCATGGCGGGTTGTGTCAGCTGGTCTGTTCATCAGACACCCAACTTGGGCAGTCTGTTAACTTAGGGCATTTACATACTTCGTGCGTTTGCTTCCTTCTCTTCCCTTTCTACTCCCTGCGGTGAGATGGCTTGGTCCATGACCATGAACCGCATCAGCCTTCTAGCTCCTACATCAAACCAGGTCTGGTTGGTGGTGCAGACACTACTAATGACTCCTGTATATCCTGAGAGGGAGGTACCACTATCATCCCTAGATTATTATCCTCACCTCGCAGTCAGAGGCAGGGCTGGATGCCTAGAGAGGTGAAGCCATTTGTCCAGTGCCCCAGAAGCATGAAGCCACGGGTCCTGGACTTGAACCTAGGCATTCCAGGCCCTATGCCTGTGCTCTTAACCATTCTGCTGTACCACCCCAGTCTGAATTAGTGAAGTTTTAGCTTTATTTTTAACTAAGCTGTTTCTTCTAGAAGCTTCTGTCTTCCAATTCCATGATGGGTAGATAATATGGTGACCTTTGTCCACAGGGGAGCACAGGAGCAGGATAGATATGTAGAGAGAGGTTAACTTAGTTTTCCCCCTCGACTACCTAGCCCTTTCCTGGGATCGAGTACTCTTTGACCTGAATCTTTCTGCCTGCTTGAAGTTCAGCCTACCTTCCGCATCTTTCTGCTGCTGTCAGAAGATGGAGACCTGAAATTCTGTCTCCCGGGTGCCTGGGAGTTCTAGGAGTGCAGATGTCCAGGTTCTGTGCTCAGGGCTGGTCGCGATTACAAATAAACCGAAGCCTGGGAAACTTCCTTGCTATTAATAGTGCAGACCTTCGGGGGAGGGGATAACCAAACTTGATGCTGTTGGAATTGATTTTCCCTTCCAGATGACATAGTAATGAGCTAAGCGGTTAGCTTCAGATCGGTACCGCCCTTTTCCAAGCCAGGTTCTTTAAAGACTAAAACCACAGAAGCAGAGAACAGGTTTCTTTGGTGAGGCCCGGTGGCCCCGGCGAGAGAGGGGAGGATGGCCCCGGGGGCGCACACGTGGGAAAATTAAGGCTTTGCTCACTTCAGAATGAGTTGTAGCGTCTAATTCAGTTTCTTCCACTGCTGTCCCCTCCACACCTTCCCCTTGTTTAAAACAGGAATTTGATTTGGTGTCTGGATTGTTGGTGGTATTTCTGTCTCCTCGGTGCCTTTGGGTTATTTCAGAAAGTTTCTCTCCCAGCCCGGAACTCGTCAGCAAGCGTGCTGTCAGCCGCTCTCCGCGGGGAGAAAATTGTCGCGTAAAACAACCCTAAGATCCCTATCGCTTCAAATCACCCACGTGGATTATAACATCCATTGTTCTGCCCTCTGCTTCTTGGCATATGCTGGTCACTGTATGTATACAATTAAAAACACAAAGCGGCCCTGTCTGTCTGAAGGGTCTGGAATATCCTGGGGTTTCAGAGGAGACTTTGGAAGTGGGCAGAACCGTGTTTCCTTGCCCAAGTGAGATTATTGTGCTCGAAATATCTCCTGGTAGTTTATTAAAGGAAACCGCAGGATGGGGTCAGAGGTAGTCTCTCCTGCCGGCAGTCTCCTATCTTGCCTCTTCTTTCTAGATCTTTCTCCCCATTCAGCCTGCCCCCAAATGGCATGCTGCCCTCGGGGGGGGGGGGTGGGAGGTGGGGGGGCAGGCCTGCTTCTCTGCCCCCGTGTGCTTTGGGAGCGTCACAGCTTCACCACGGCGCGTCCGCACTCGTCCCTCTGGGGCGTTAGGAAGGAATTTGGGGTGTGGAGCTCCGTGAGTGACTAGGATTAGGCCCGTCGAGTCTGCAGTCAGACGAGAAGTGTGTGGGCAAAGAGAACTATTGTGTGAGACTCCTCCGGACAGAAAGGCCGCCTTCATCTTTTACTGTGCCTAATGGACAATTGAGACATTCAGCTTATGTCTGAAAGGAAAGTGGGCCGGAATGGTCTAGCAGACCTCCCAGACGAAGGCTTGTAGGAGAAGCAAATACAGACAAGGATTACCAACAGGGGAAACAACTGGGGCAGAGTCCTGGGAGAGAATGTTTATTTCCTTGCTCTCTAGGAGGGATTTGGAAAGAGCCGTAATCCTGGGTTAGGAGTAATTTGTTACAGCAAGATGATACTTGAGTGGCAGGCCACTTCTGGCTGAGGCAGCAAGACTTGTGTGCAGGGGGGTCGAGGGCCTCCAGAAGGTCAGCCTCACTAAATCTTCGCCCTGGCTCGGGGGTTTGGGTCCTCCCCCAGCAAAATTAACCAGAGGCGCTGCCTGACCTTTTGGCTTCCTGAGGTTAGCATTACGAAGCATCTCCGCATGCCTGTCACAGCTAGCCTCGGACAATAAAAAGTTGGACAGGGAGGCCTTGCTGGAGCCACCGAGCATCGTTCGAGATGTGACAAGGGAAACACAAATAAGAGGGAGATCCGGCGCGGTTCACAATTTCAGTGGGAATTTGAGGACATGAGCCGAGGTCTGTCTTGCGTTTTGTTCCTAAGTGGACTGACTAAAGCACATGAATTGTGCTTTAGTTTTTGCCTGTTGACTGCCGAGACTCGCATTGTCCTTTGTCGTTGTGGAAGAGGGGGGAGAAATACGACGGAATGGGAAGCAGAACCGAATCAGAAAGATCTCGGGTCTTGAGCGCTCCTGGCTGTGGAGAAAGGAAGGAATGTTTTAAAGTTCCTGATTCTAGTGTCTGCTGCAGTCGTGCTGATTCACGTATTTAAAATAACTCTTCCAGGTCCCCAGGACCCTGTTACTCTCTGGCTTTGTGTTTCTCAGAGGTCACCTGATGGCTCTTTCTCTAACAATTTACGCGGTAGCTAACAAGGTAACATGTTACCCAACTGTTTTTGGCTTGTCACTCCGGGGTGCCCGTTGGAGGAAGAAATAACACATCTTAACTGTCCTGTCATTTACTCAGTGTTATCCTCTGGGGTTGAAAATATGGTGAGGACACCAGTCAGAGTGGCCAAAATGAACAAATCAGGAGACTATAGATGCTGGAGAGGATGTGGAGAAACGGGAACCCTCTTGCACTGTTGGTGGGAATGCAAATTGGTGCAGCCGCTCTGGAAAACAGTGTGGAGGTTCCTCAGAAAATTAAAAATAGACCTACCCTATGACCCAGCTGTAGCACTGCTAGGAATTTACCCAAGGGATACAGGAGTGCTGATGTATAGGGGTACATGTACCCCAATGTTTATAGCGGCACTCTCAACAATAGCCAAATGATGGAAAGAGCCCAAATGTCCATCAACTGATGAATGGGTAAAGAAGCTGTGGTTTATATACACAATGGAATACTACATGGCAATGAGAAAGAATGAAATACGGCCTTTTGTAGCAACGTAGATGGAACTGGAGAATGTCATGCTAAGTGAAATAAGCCATACAGAGAAAGACAGATATCATATGTTTTCACTCTTATGTGGATCCTGAGAAACTTAACAGAAGACCATGGGGGAGGGGAAGGAAAAAAAAAAAAAAAAAAAAAGAGGTTAGAGTGGGAGAGAGAGCCAAAGCATAAGAGACTCTTAAAAACTGAGAACAAACTGAGGGTTGATGGGGGGTGGGAGGGAGGGGAAGGTGGGTGATGGGTACTGAGGAGGGCACCTTTTGGGATGAGCACTGGGTGTTGTATGGAAACCAATTTGACAATAAATTTCATATGTTGAAAAAATAAAAAAAAAATACAAAAAAAGAAAATATGGTGAGAAGTTATTTGGGAGGCTCTAGGCGAGTGGTTCCAAGCCCATGTTTTAGCTAGAGAAACTGAGGTGCAAAGCCATCCTGGCCTGCCTGAAGCCACAGGGTGATGGAGAATGGACGGACTACACAGGGTTCAGGTTTCTGACCTGTCGCGGTTCTGCTGACTCCAGCGCTCCTCTCTGTTTGGTTTGCCTTCCAACAGTTCTCACGCCCTTCCTTCCTTTCCCGCCTCCCTGGTCTCTTCCTCGGCGCATTTATCCCAGGGCGGGCTGTGTTCTTCCCAGCTTTCAGGCAGAATCAGCGGTCCTCTGCCTTTGGAACGGTCCTTTTCCAGGATCCCACACCAGTCAGTCACATTTGGAGATGGCTTGTTTCCCGGGGAGCTTTGGAGGGTCTGATTTTTCCTTGAAGAATAGGTGTGTTCACCTGTTTCGCAGTTCATTCTTGAGGCGTTTTGGCATGTGGGTGGAGCCTTTGCATTATGTGACTGTGTGCTCTCCCCCGCCCTTGGGTCTTTGAAATGAATGCGATAACCATCAAGCGACTTGATGCGGGTTTTTTTTTTTTTTTTTTGTAATCCATTTTAACAATAAGATATAATTCACGTACCATTAAATCTACCCATTTAAAGTACACAGTTCGGCGGGCTTTAGTATATTCACAGTGGTGCGCAAACATGAGCCGCGTCTGTTTCCAGAACATTTTCATCAGCCCCGAAGAAACTCCATGCCCACTAGCAATCGCTCACTCCTCAATGCCTCCTTCCTCCCAGTCCCTGGCAACCACTAATTTAATCTGTGTCTCTATGGATTTGCCTATTCTAGATGTTTCCTACAGGAGGAATCTTCCAATATGTGACCTTTCCTGTCGGGCTTCTTTAAGTTAGCGTAGTGCCATTGCAAGTAATCGCTTGTTTTCATTGCCAAATAGTATTCCATCGTACGGCTCGACCACCATATACTTCTCCAGTCCTCGGCCGAGACTTGGTGTGCTCTTACCCACTGTGCCCCATATTTGGTGAGCCCCCAGTGATGCCCACGCTTGCCATCCCATGTCTTTCGGCGTCTTTTTCTGGCCTGCAGGTGCCCGTGTGCACTTTGAGTTGCTTGTAGGCAAGCAGGTGGTAACCAGCACATCGCAATCAACTGGACTGGACTGAGCCTTTTGAAAGGAGCAGTCATAAGAAAACGTGGTGACACGAAGTAGGCCGTCTTTGGCCTGTCTCTTCATGGTTCCTACAGTGGCATGTGAGCTTTCACCCCCCGCCCCCGCCTCCTCCCAAGGAGGGGCCGTGGAGAAGGAGTTCATGCTGCCCTGTGTGGGGGCTGAAGATGGGCAACATGTTTGAGCAAGACAGGAAGACAAGGGTTTCTGCTTCCAGGTTCTTCCAGTGGCTTCATGTCCTCTGACCTCAGGGACATGGGCCCTCAAGGGACGTGGACGCTTGTGGCACGGTGGACATTGGCTTGGGACCCACAGCCCTCTTTGGGGGAACTCAATCTCGAGGCTGCCTGAAGACTCTGACGTGGCTTGCCCTGGGCTGCTTTTGGTCATGACCGAGCAGGACGGTCTCTGAGGCTGAGTTCCCACTGGCTCCCAGGGTCGGTGCAGGGGCTGCACCGTTTCTTTTGTCCCCTTGCAAATGTTTTGCCCTCCCTCCCCACTGGTCCTTCTACTCCGTCTGATAGAAGGGATTGCGAGCCCTGGTCGGAAATCTACATTCCGGTTCAGAATCCCTCGTAACTGCATGGCTCAGTCACCTCATTTCTCTCTGCTTTTCTTCACTTTTAAAATGGGCTTGGACGGGTGCGCCTGGGTGGCTCCGTCGGTTAAGGGTCTGACTCTTGATCTCAGCTCAGGTTATAATCTCATGGTTCGTGAGTTTGAGCCCCGCGTAGGGCTCTGTTCTGACAGCACAGAGCCTACTTGGAACTCTCTCTCCCCCCACCCTCTCTCTGCCCCTACTCCACTTGTGTTCTCTCTCTCTCTCAAAATAGAAATAAACTTAAAAAAAAAAATTCAAAGCGGGTTTGGAGGGATCTGCTTTGACCACCTAAAGAGATGTAGTGACCATCAATGTAGGAGTTTAATAAAAGAGCTTTTGAGAAAGTGTGGTGGAATCTGTAAATATACACATGCTCTTTATTGGTACTGCCCTAGTGCTGATAGTTTAGGCTAATTACTGGTCATCAGGGTCACATGACGAGTTGGGGAAAAAAAACTTAAAAGACCCCTGGGCCCACTCCCAGATAGTTGCATTTAGCAGGTCCAGAGTGGGTCAGGGGAGAAGTCTTGCTAGACAAACCAGCAAGGTTTGGAAGCGGTAGGACCACGTCACCATCGTGAATTAAATCTTTCTTTGTAATATTGCTCCTTCCTTGTGTTAGTCCCTCTACCATTGACCCGCTTATTGTCCCATTGACTGGGTCTTAGATGACTCTTCTAGGCCTCGGAATATCTAGTCCACGCTGGACACAGAGCACGTGCTTTGCCAATGCGGCAGGAACACGTGAGTCAGAGGCGAATGGGACTTTTGAGAGAATTTTCCTCAGTTTCCTGCTACAGAGTTAGGCCCAGAGTGGGGAAGAGGTCGCCCACCCAGTGAAGAACTAAAGTGATGGCCTAGATAGTGGCGGAAGTGGGCCTCGAAAGTGGATTTCTGGACGCTTTCTCAGTCTCTTGCTATCCCGGGAACACATAGCCTTGATTTTAAGAGTGACTTTTGCAGGATGATGGAAGGAAGTCCCAGGCCGCAGCCCCCGCGGAGGGGAGGGGTGTGCATCTGGGTTTTGGAAGGAAGGGCTCAGTGCAGTTCCACCCAGCTGTGCTTCCATGAGCCGCTAGAGCATAGCCTCCCTGCAAAACCACCGACCTAGCAATTGCAAAAATATCTCAGGGACGGGGGTGTTGAATAGCTAGGGAGGTAAAGAATACAGGAAATGCCAAGTTGCGGTTTGGGGATTTTTTTGGTTTGTTTGTTATTTGCTTGTTTTGCTCAGTTTCCCCCTTACTACCAGTGGCCTCAGTAGCTCTGGTAGAAATGATTTTCTAGTAGCCTTGGAGGAAAATAATGTAACGTTTGCCCAGCGACCTGGGGGGAGAAGAGAGCTGATAGGTGCCGGAGAGGAGGGTTCATTCCTCTGAGGACCCTGTGTGACGTTCCCCTGAGATACTGATGCCTAGCCGTTGATAAGAAAACCGAAGAAGGTAGAGGGGAGTTCTCAGGCGAGTCTGGATGAAACAGAAACGTGGTGGTCCGGAGCCTTGCGCACCAGAACGCCAGCTGACCCAGGGAGCCCAGGTAAGCTGAGTCAGCGTTCTAACGGCCTTAGTCTCCTCCTTGGTAAAAGGTTAGTTGTAACTTTCTGCTTCTTTATTATATAGGGTTGTTGTGAATGTGGCTTTGAACTCTAAAGTGCTCCCTAAATGTGAAGCAATACCATTAGGACCCTTTAGATTGTTATGATTAGGAAGAAAAACAGGTGAACTGCAAGGATTTCATTGAAAAATCCTGTAGCAACCAACTCATGGAGGTAGAGGGCAGAGCTATTGAATTATTGTTTTACATGGGTGCCTTGATATCCTTCCTCTCCCTCGGATTTCTTTTATGTTGGGAAATGGGATAGGGACTTTAGAGAAACGTTTCTAAGTTCTTACAATGGTTGGTGTCATTAGAAAAAAAAAAAAAAGTAAGAACTAAAGTCAATCTTAGCATCTTTCATTTTCTTCTGTGGCTTTTTTCCTTTTCCAAGTTCAGAATGTACCCAGCCTTCTGAGGTCTTTGGTTTTCTTTCCCTTGGTAACTATAGTATATGCTCACTTATGCTATATCCCGACTAGGCACAATCACACGTTCCTGAATTTTCTTTTTCTTTTTCTTTCAAAAAAAAATTTTTTTTTAAATGTTTCTTTATTTCTGAGACGGAGAGAGACAAAGCACGAGTGGGGGAGGGGCAGAGAGAGAGGGAGACACAGAATCTGAAGCAGGCTCCAGGCTCTGAGCGGTCAGCACAGAGCCTGATGCGGGGCTTGAACTCAACAAACTGTGAGATCATGACCTGAGCCGAAGTCGGACGCTCAACCGACTGAGCCACCCAGGCGCCCCTGAATTTTCTTTTTCTCTGCGGTTACACTTTATAGGCAAATAATGCCTCTTTATTTTTTATTTATTTATTTATTTTAAATTTTTTTTTTCAACGTTTATTTATTTTTGGGACAGAGAGAGACAGAGCATGAACGGGGGAGGGGCAGAGAGAGAGGGAGACACAGAATCGGAAACAGGCTCCAGGCTCTGAGCCATCAGCCCAGAGCCCGACGCGGGGCTCGAACTCACGGACCGCGAGATCGTGACCTGGCTGAAGTCGGACGCTTAACCGACTGCGCCACCCAGGCGCCCCAAATAATGCCTCTTTAAATAGAGCCTCTATCTTAGGCTCTCAGGTGGATTTTTCAAAAGAAGCAATTCTTGGGCTGTGTTTTAGCCTAGAACAAAGCAGCTTAATCTCCGGCACATTCTGCATCTGCAGGAAAGTTGGTCAAACCAATTTTGTAGTGGTGGCCCCGAGGAGCCTGTGGGATTCTGACGACTTCTGATATAATTTCACTGTTAGTTATATGCGGTCAGGGCTGGCTTTGGGAAACTTGTTGGTACCTGTATGATTCAGAGGGCAGGACGGAATATTAATCACGGCTTCTTATAATTTAACTATTCTAGATAAATTGGGTTTCCCTGACCCGCAGGGCAAAGTTAATTATTTATAGAAGATGGGCTGAATTTCCCATCTTCCAGTTCTGAGAAATGAGGTAGCTTCTGAAAGAGACAGGCAAACCTGATCTTTCACAGGCCTGTGTGTGAGCCTCGCAACGTGAGCTCCTGGAGAAATGCGCGTGCCCCATTGGCCACATACTTGCGCTTCCTGTCGTCTCTTGAAGTTTTTCCGTTGTCCTCCTACGATGAGTGACTCCTGGTGGCCTTTGGTTTTGTCAAGTTGCATGGCGTGAACATTATGATCGTGGTGTCACCCCTTCCAGCTTGCAGGTGTGGGTAGAGTCCCCAGGGCCCACAATGAGGCTGCACGGGGAGGGTGGGGGGGGGGTCACCTCGCAAAGGAGGAAGGATTCGTGGGTTTGGATGTGAAAGACTGTGGCTTGTGGTCTCTCGGTTTGGGTGTTCGGACAAAATAGCGACTTTCTGTTATAAGAAACACAACACTTGTGACTTTCTGGTGCTCAGGTGTTAGCGAGACTAAGCAGTCATGATCTGTCATGAGGATGGTTTCCAACTACTTTGAATTCTCTTACAATGGGTTTTCCTAGGAAGAAGCACCCCTGCTGAGAAATAGCTTGGATCGAAAAGGCCGGTGTCTTGTTTTTGTGCTCAGGTAAAGGATACCGATCTACCAGGAAGGGGAGGGGAGCTCAAGGCCTTCGCAGTTTTTAAGATCAATCCTTTTTGGCGTGATGGGCTTTCTGTGGGACCTAGTCTTCCAGAAGAGACCGGTTTCCTCTCCATTTAGCAGGCTGTTCAGGCCCCGTGGTGGCCCCTGCCTCCCCATCTTGCCTGAGCCCGGGGCTGATGCCGTCTGTTGGTGGGCAACACTGGCCCAGCATGGGCGTCATTCCAGCGTCGTGATGCGTGAGGGTTGCCCACACTGAGAAGCTCTGGAGAGAGCAGCTCCTGAACGTAGAAGGGTGATGCCCAAAGCACACGGGGCACATCACCCGTGACCTGCGGAATTTCTGCCGGGCGCTCTTTCGTGGTGATTCCATGGCATGTGACACATTTGCCAGTGTTTCCTGGGAAGTGCGTGAGAATTTTGAACACGTGAACCTCTTCCAGTCAGAATTGCCCAGGGATTTTCAAACTTCCATTTTGGTAAGGAGGGATAGTTATTTCGGTGAGATTGTGGTCTAGTGGTTAGCCCTTGTGACTGGGAGTCACGGCTGGAGAGCTCAGATTCTTTCCCGAGCTTTTCCCCCAAAACTGGAGTCTGCCAGTGACGATTAAATCTAAAACGTCGCCTTGGGGCCACCAAGTAATCGTGTTCGACTGTCTGGATTTAAGGCCCACTGAAGGAATGTATCCTGTGTGACTTGAAATCACGTCTTTACATACTCATTCCCTAAGCCAGGGGTGACAAACTGTGGCCCAGGGGCCGAAGCTGTCCTGCCACGTCTTTTTGTATGGCCCGTGAGCTAAAAATGGTTTTTCTATTATTTTTAAATGGTTGAAAAAAATTAAGAGAAGAAGAATATTTCCTGACACGGGAAAGTCCTATGGAATCCGTGTTTTAGTATCCTATAGATAAAGTTTTATTGGCACACAGCCACGACATGATCCGTGCAGGACTGTGGCCGCTTCGGTGATAACCACGCCTGAGCTGAGTAGAACCGAGATGGTATGGGTCGCAAAGCCTAAGTAAGATATGTGCTGCAGCCCTTTACAGAAAAAGTCTGCCAACCCCGCCCCGTACAAGTAAAGGGACGGACGTCACTTGCCTGCCCGTCTGTGAGATGGAAGTGCGGCCAAGCAGCTTTGGTTTTTTTAAATTTTTTTTTTTTCAACGTTTATTTATTTTTGGGACAGAGAGAGACAGAGCATGAACGGGGGAGGGGCAGAGAGAGAGGGAAACACAGAATCGGAAACAGGCTCCAGGCTCTGAGCCATCAGCCCAGAGCCCGACGCGGGGCTCGAACTCACGGACCGCGAGATCGTGACCTGGCTGAAGTCGGACGCTTAACCGACTGCGCCACCCAGGCGCCCCAGCTTTGGTTTTTTTTTATCAGGGATGTGGAGCTTTGTCATCAGCATCATTGGTCTTTGCATGGTTCTATTCGTTTCGAAAGTCAGCTTTGTACCGTGACCTCAGCAGCCCTGAGATTCAGGTTCTCTGAGCAGCCCTCCTCACCGTCCTTGCTACGGAAGCTGTACTCACAAGGATGGGGGTGCCTTTCTCGGGAGCAGGTTCCCTCAGGCCCACTTGTAGCTGGATCCTGCGGGGCCCTCTGATTCGGAAGATCCCTCCCCATTTGCCTTTCCTTGTCTGAGCTTATTTAGTTATCTTGAGAGAAAGTGTGAGTGGGGGAGGGGCAGAGAGGGAGGGAGAGAGAGAATCCCCAGCAGGCTCCGAACTGTCAGCGCAGAGCCTGTTGTGGGGCTCGAACCCGTGAACCGTGAGATCGTGACCTGAGCTGAAGTCAGACACTTAACCGACTGAGTCACCCAGGTGTCCCCCCTTGTCCTTTGTTTTGGATCAGGGGCAGTGGGGGAGGAGACGTTAGAGTTGCATACCTTTTTCTTTTTTTGCTGACAATTTTACAGGCTTTTAAAGTGTTTGATTCTGTTCAGACCATTGGTTTTGTATGTATTTCGAGACTTTGTCCACAGGTCCGAAGCTTAAACTTAAGCTCCCTGAAACATATCATAAAATAGGATTTGGGGAAAAACCCTAACAGGCCACGAGCAGAACATTAGTATTAAACAAAGGATGAAACACTTAAGTCAAGATGGCCTTATGCATTTATTATTATTGTTATTATTATTATTTACAAAATGCGAGTTGAGCAGGACTCCATTTCAACAGTTTTCAATGCAGGAATTCCCACGGCCCCATTTGATTGCAGTTTGCTGAAAAGTTTAATGTTTTTGTAGGCAATTCATAATTTCCACGTTGAGCGGCCTGAAAGGAAGAGAGCCGGAGCCCCAGTGTTGTTTTTGTAGTGGGATGGTGGGAACTTTTTTTTTCACTTCCCCAAAAGGATGTAAAACCGAAGTTGGGCCAGGGGGAAAATGTGGTGTGGGGTTCCCGCCCTTTCGTAAATCCGAGATGCCTCGCGTCCTTCGGGTCTTTTCTCTAGGACCCAACAGAATAGAATTTCCTGCTGCTTAGTGTCTCCAGGAAGGAAAAGCTTTTCCTCTAGGCTATAATCGTACCTAATTTCCTTTTTCTTCCCTTTATTTATGTATTTTCCTTATTAATAAGGACCAATTGTAGAAGATGAAGGAAGCTGGGAAACCCATCACTTTTGGAGGAGGTTAATAACTTCCTTTAAAAAATCCTGACATAATACGTATTTCCCCGAAAGGAGCCTCGTCAGCCTGAATGCCAGTTATTTCCAACGGATGGGCACAGGTTTGCGGGGGCCCAGCCATTCTGTGGGATCAAGTTGCATTGGGATGGAGAGGTTGAAGCTGTCACTGTGGAGTCCTTGCAAGCCAGCGGGACTGGGGCTGTCTTCCTCCACCATCTGGATCTGGTTAGCTCTCTCTGGGCAGTGGGGCCGAGTCTCATTTCCTCCAACCAGTAATGTTATATAGGCAGTGATCCTGGGCTGCCCTAACATAATTGAAAATTATGTGTATTGTAGGCTTGGAGCGCTGAAATGTAGGCTCATAAAAATATGTGGTGCAGGTAGCCTGCGGAGATTGGATATGGCACACAATGAAGCTTTTATGTAAAATAAGAATTATAAGACTCTGCATTAATATTGCATTATGGGTATGACAGTTCTCTGGTGAGGTCCTCAGGGCAGGTCTGTCACCTTAACCAAAAGCCCAGATTTCCGAATTCTATGGAGCCGGTGTTTGGATGCGATCAAATCAGTTTTACAGATGGCCGAAGATGAAAACTTGTCTGTTAATCTGACCCTGCCCCCCGAGGGTAGCGTGAGGTGTAGGTGTGTGGCACTCAGCTTGGCATTCTTCCTCACAGGTTTTTATGAGAGGAAAGATGAGTATTGGCAGGTTTCCATTTTGGTTGGCCTCAAGGAAATGATGCTATTGAGTGGTTTTGACCAATGAGGTCCATATATTTATGTGGCAAGTGAGAATGGGAAGAAGTCAGGGAGAGATGGGGCGGAATGGGTTCCCATGGCCCACTGGCTTGGGTTACGGGAACATTTACTACAGTGGCTCTCAATTTGGGATGCTGCTGCCCCCAAATAAGATATCTGGAAATGGTTTGATTATAAGGGTGACTGAGGTGGGGGTGGGAGTGGGTACCTGCTGGTATTTACGGTCTGGGGGTCCAGAATCCTTCAGTGCTGGGGCAGTCCCTCCCTCACCCCCACCCCAGATAGTTGACGGATGAAACACTGGAGGTCCGTAGAAGCGAAGGGATTTGATGCAAGGCCTTGTGGTGAGTTACTAGAACTAGTAACCAGGTTTCCTCACACGAGAGCCTTCTGGCTTACAGCTCCGAGGTTGTAGAAGTTCTCTAACCTCGTATAGATCTAAGTTGGGAAAATGTGTACTTGGAGCAGGTAGCTTGTGGGCCAGGCTCTCCCAGCTTTGGGTGTAACCGCATTTGGTTTTAATCCGTTGTCCAGTTGTATCTTTAAGGAACCTACGGGAAGGCTTGTGTGTGACTTTCACTCTTCCTTTTCATATGGGATTTGAGCCAACCCTTCCTTCTTTCTGGACTGCCCTGTGCTGTTCTTTTTCTTTCTGTTGAAATCTTTCTGACTTAACAAGACCTACTCTGTACAGCCTTCCCCAGTGTCTTTTCTCAGAACTACTGTCTTCTTTCTTGGCACTCCCTAGGCTCCCTCGACGCCCTGAGTCTGTGCCGAGGTTCTACGACGTTCTATATGGACTTAATCTGTGTGTGAGCCAGTTCTCTCACGTGCGCAGAAGCTCCCTGAGGGCAAATGTTCTTCCTATCTCCTTATCCTTCGCAAGAAGGCTATGTACAAAGCGAGCTTTAATCAGTATTCATTGAGTAAAATGTCCTGTGCAGTTTATATGAAAACTAGCCATTTATTTTGCTTTTGGGTCTCTGGAAAGCTCAAGATGGCCTCTTCAGTGCCCTCCAAGCATTAACTGGTGCATTTAACAATTGGCCTTCAGAGATACAGAGGCTGGTGATGTCCTCATGAGAATCTTAGCGCTGTGGCTTCAGTTTTGTTCAGTTGTCTGAAGGTTTCCTGAGTGCAACTACGCTGAAAGTGTAGTGCCTTGGAGTCGCTTATCCCATGTGTTAAGTATCTCTGTGACGGGGCAAGCCACCTCACCTCGGTTCAAGCCCTTCTTCGCAAAGCTGACGCGATCACTTGTGACAGAAGTAACTCCCTTTCCCTTCCTTGTGCCACGGATTTTCCATCTTTGGGGTTGGTGAGGGGAGCCATCTTCCTCTTGCTCGGGCAGCTTCTACGAAAGGACGTTTGCACAGATACAGCCGACTTGAAAGTGAAGGATGGTGGCATTTTAGAAATGAAGGTCACTGAAAGAGCAGATCCGGGATTAATGGTGTCCTCTGGCTTGAGACTTCCCTTTGCTTTCTTCCTTTGGGAGACCTCTCCCTGCTTTTCTCTCCCACATCCCTACCGTTTCCCTCTAAATGAGTTAGTACCAGTGAAATCGTGTTCTCTAGAGCCAGCCTGAAGTTTGAATGTTCAGAACCAAACTGTAGTTGCTCATAGTGTTGATGTTCTGTTGAAAGTACCTGTTGGACATGAACCCTAAGAAGAACTTCTTGATATGCACGATTTGATCTTTCTGTTGGTGGTGGTGTTCTTTGCATGCTTTTAAGTTTCTTGGTGTTGTTATTTGCCTGTTTTTACTCCTTTGAGTTTCTCGTCTGTGTATCAGGGACCCCAGGAGTTAGGTCTTGGGATAGCTGTTTTGTATGGCTTTTCCAAATTCATCCGCCACATTCGTTTTGTTTCCTCCCTCTAGTATCTCCAGATGAAATGGCCACTGCTTGATGTCCAGGCGGGGACCCTCCAGAGCAGACAAGCCCTCAAGGATGCCCGCTCTCCGTCACCGGCACACATTGTCGTAAGTGACCTTACAAAGGCGGTTCCTTCCTTTCTTGGGTGGGGGGGGGTTGGGGGGGGCGGAGATGAAGAAAATATTCTTTTGTTGATAACAAGTCTTGTTTATCACTTTTTCTTTCTTTAAAATATATATATATATATATTTGGAATATTCTTGGATATGGTTTATATCTAGAAGGTATTTGTTTTCTGCTATTGGACCTTAGTGATTGTTACCTACTCGGAAAACTTCCATGTCTTCCCACCACCCCTTTCTCCTGGTGTTGGGTTAGTCTAGCCTTGTGGTCTCTAGCTAATGGGACCCTACCACCATGGTTTGGAGGAGACTGGAAATGGTGCCATAGCAGCTTACAAAAATACAATCTCCAAATCCTTTCCTGAAAAACTCATTTAGTGGAGGTGAGTTGCAGAGGAGGGAATTAGAAAATGCAAAAGGGAAGCTTCGGATTTGACACTTTCCAGTCCCCCCCCCCCCACCCCCGTCCCCCAATTTATCTTAATTGTTGGACAGTAGTAACATTCTACGTTAATATCAGTAGAATTTTATCTGGGCTGATTGTAAACGGAGAGTAGAAATGAATTTGGACGCGCTTAAGTTCAAATTAATCCATACCTCCATGGCTTTGAAAGCCTGTGAGTTTAACATAGGAAACATTTGTTTCTAGTAGTGAGAAACTATAACATAAAACGTGTGTCTACATATATTTTTAATGTACTTTCAGATTTTGTAGGCTCTGAAAGTGGAATTTATAAATTAACCTCTTGAGAAGATGGCTCAGCCTTCTTAGAATATTCTCTTCCATATATTTATATCATGAGCTGGACTTCATAGTTTTGAAATAATTAATGGAAGACACATTTTTTATAATGAATCTATGACAGGTAGAATTATGCAAAGCATGAAATAATTCATGTATTTTTTATTTGAGTACCACAAAATGCTACCCATTAATATATTTTGCCTCTCTGTTACTTGTAATTTCTAAAAATGGCAAAATGATTTTCTTAAGTAGAAAACCTCAAGATGCATTGTGTCAAACTTCAGGCTAACTGTCTCCTGATTTTGTAGCTTGCTATAATAGAGTATATATTATTTAATGAATTATGCCTCTGTTATATGAATATTAAATACATATGTATGTGTGTGTATGTATTACAAAGTGATTTATTTCCGTTAAGCCACGTCTTGAGTCATCGTTTGTGAAAATGTTCTACAAATTCTTATGTTATAAATGAGGCACATAGAAAAGGTTGACATTTTTCCAGAAGTTTTTCCCTTCCTCCCACTCCGCAGTAAAGTGGATGCTCATAATTACATACGCTCCTACAATGTCAAGGTTTCAGGGCTGGAAGTGACCTTAGATCATCTCGGCCCAACCTGCTCTCAGAAAAGGAAACAGGCCCAGAGATGCCCTAAGTGAATTGCCCAACGTCACACGCTGAGTTAGTGGCCAGAGTGAGGACTGGACCCGGTCCTCCGCTCCTTTTCCGGGGCCTGGTGGCCTGTTCTTTACTAAGGGAGAGTAACTTTCTGTGGCTGGTTCTCTTTTGCGGACGGTCAGGCGGGGTCATTATCAGGGACAGCCTCGTAGGTGTGAGGGTGTTGCTGGTGTGGGGCTCCGACTGATACAGGTTTCTCCGAGGAGAGTAGAGTGAATGCTGTATAAACAACATTTTAACAATGTACAAAGATTTGCGATAGTTGCAGTGTCCTAGAGGGTAAAATGAGGAAGCCCGTCCTTTTCACGCTTCCTGCCCCCCCCCCCCCTCCCCGGGCATTTCCCATTGTGTGTCTGGCCTTTGAAATGTATTTCTCTGCTTTTTTTTTTTTTTTTTTTTTAAAGCTATAGAGAAAGGACATTATCTTTAGAATCACTTGGAGGCTTTTTTTTTTTTTTTTCTTTGCTCTCCTAGTGGAGAGAAGGTGCCATTCTTAGAAGTGGTTCAGGGTGGACACAGCCCCTCGCGGGTGTGGATGGAGGTCGTGGGCCCACACTGGTGAGCATCGCCCGAGTGTGAATGGGGGCTGATCCGTTTAGAGAGAGCTGCCCCTCCTGCCTCCCCAGCCGTCCCACGTGGACGGTGTCACAAGGTAGACCCTAAGCGCTAATTTTCATCTTTCGAAACGGACAGGCTGAGGAGAGGCAAAGACGTTTTGTCCAGAGCCAGTGTGGGTTTTGGCGAGGGGAACGTGGCGGGACTTGGGTCCCTCTATCCCCTGCTGTCTTAGGTGTGTTTTCCGCGGCCACCGCTTTGGGCCCCCACCACGCTTCGCACGGAGCCCCTTGCCCCAAGGAGCCGCGGCTGGCGACCTGGCGACCGCAACTTCTGTGCTTTCTGCTCTGCTCCTGGGGACCCTGGGGAGTGGCCCGGTGGGTGGGGGGGGTGGCGCAGGGGCTGTGAAAGCAGGGTGGGCTCTGGCAGCGGGACAGAGGAGAGAAAGGACTTAAGCTGGGATAAAAGGAAACCAAATTTGTGGAATACTTAATGCTGTGGCAACTGAATGGTGTCTGTGGTTATATGAATTAGCCCTGTAATTCTGCATTTCTGTAATCTTCACCTGAGACGAAGGGGTAATGGGTAGGGGGGGTGCTGGAGTGGGGGGGGGGGTTGGTGGAGGGAGCCGGGCAGGTAGAGGAGGGCTGTGGTTGTTGGCCTCTTCATCCGCCCAGTGGTCTCATGCAGCTTTTGGGATAGAGGAATCCTGCACCTTGGGACCAGAAATGAATGATCTGCCTTTTCACTGGACAGCAGTGGGTCGACCAGAAAACCAGTTTGGCCAGCACGGTGTATCTGTATTTATAAAGGGAGCCTTCTCGATTCCAGCTGATGTATTATTTGGGTCTCTGGTTTGCGTTCAGTTCAGCACTGCCGGTGAATGGCGAACTCTCCTCCAGACCCGGGGCTCTTCCTCACATTTTTGTTATTCGTTCTTTTTAAATCAAACGTTGTCACATCCCACTGTTTCATCAGACATGTTTCAAAATAATTGTCTAAGGATTGCTGCCTAGTTTCTCCGAAATTCGGGTTTATTGTAATTTCTGGGCCAGGTTATTTCATAATTATTTCTAATGTTTTCCTTTGAAACCAGAGAAGTGCTCAGTGTTTGTTAGTGATCATTAGAGACTCTCACTATCATCAGTTGCTGAGAAAATAACCGCCGAGCACCCATCTGGGGTGGAATTTTCACAGAGGAGTTTAAAGCTTTTTGTCAAAATGTTTTAAACCGGATTTTTTTTTTTTCATGTGGTATGTGGGTTACCGAATTATAAAAAATAAATGTGTAGAATAAATATTCCTAATTAGTGGAATTGGATTGGTCAAATAATATTTAAATTAAGAAGCAAGCCCCACACATTTTAGTGCCTATAACTGATAACTGCATCTTATGTATTATAATCCAGCGGTTCCTCATCTGGGCTCAGAAGAGAGAGGAAATTATTCCCCAAGGATGCTGTATTGAGTTGGGTTTCGGTGGGGGGGCGCGGTGGGGGCGGGAGGTTAGCCAAAAAATAGCAATTGACACAAGAGGTCCACGTCTCCCTTCCCCTTCTTCCCTCCCCACACAACTGAGAAATTCAGGTTCCAGGACCCTCCCCTCTTCCTGGCCTCCCCAGGCCCATGCATTACCTGATTCACGTAACTAGTTCATATTTCATCCTCTCTGGTGTTTTTAAATTCATATTTTTAATTCTTTGCTTCGGCCAAGCATCCGGGTTGTGCTAAGCGTGGCGGTGTTTGAGTCTTGGCCGACCCGCCTCCAGCGCCCCCGTAAGCTGTGGGAGAGCAGCCGCTCCCCAGACACCAGCCCCGGTGTCTTTGCTATACAAAGACTTTCATTTAACTTCCTTTGTACCCGGCAAAAAAAGGTTCCGTACCCCAAATGGTGGTATTTTGGTATAGTATGTATCTTACGAGATGGCAAAAGTTCCCACCATGGTATGGTATCTTGGGGGTTTCCTTTTGAAGTCTATGTGGAGTTTCACCGTGGGGCGAATTTCTAGTCATTCTTGGTCTTGTGCGTTTTGTTGTGTAATGAGCACTGAGGTGTGGGCTAAGGAAGCAGTCTGTGTCCCGAGGAGCAGAGCCTGCCAGACTGTGGTGCTGTCTGTCCTTTTTTGTTGTTGTTATTGCTTAAATGCTGAAAGAGTTCAGAAAACTTAGGAAATACAGCGTGATGAGAGAGCTTCAGGCAGGGTCTCTGCTTGCCTGTGTCGAGCATTTTCCAGTAAGCTCAGAGGGCATGGTGAAACTCTCGCTTTTTTGTGTCTGAGGAGTTTGGGGGTGTGGGGACACCTCCTCATGGCTAATAAGAAACACCACGTTGAGAACATCCTGTTGGGTGTTAAATACATGTGGGTGTTTTGATGGGTTATTTGGCTTGGGCTCTGCCCTCACCTGCTCTCCTGGGCGATTGTTGGCAGTTAGCGTATGCTGGGACGTTCTGTGCTAGATGCTGAGGCCCAGCAAAACCGTCTCAGCCCCTACCAGGTGCCAGCCTGGGGCGGCATATAGGTGCTGTGACGGGTGTGATGGGGAGATGGGATTTCTTCCACTGACTGAGAAGTCGGTGAGGGTTACAGGCTGGGCCGGCCCCCTGAGAAAATGACATCTAAAATGAGATGCAAAGGGGGCGCCTGGGTGGCTCAGTCGGTTAAGCATCTGACTTCTGCTCAGGTCACCATCTCACGGTTCGTGAGTTCGAGCCCCGCGTCGGGCTCTGTGCCGACAGCTCAGAGCCTGGAGCCTGCTTTGGATTCTGTGTCTCCCTCTCTCTCTGCTCCTCCCCTGCTCGCGCGCTGTCTCTCTCAAAAATAAACAATAACAAAAATAAATAAAATGAAAGGTGAAGGATCAATTAGAGTTAGCCAGGTAAGGGCGTGAGAGGAAGGAGAGGGTGGGAGATGGGACAGCATTCCAGGCAGAAGGAAAACCACGTATGAAGTTCCTAAAGGGAACAATTCTTTAGCTGTGAGAGAAATTTAAAGCCAGCTACAGTGGCTGCAGGTCCTGAGGGACGAGGGAGAATGGCCTGGGGGAGGATGTGGTGCGAATCTGGTGTTTGATTCTAACCACCGTGGGAGATCCGTGGGGGCTTTGGCTTGTGTTAGATTGCCGGCCGTGGGGATACTGGTGAAGTAGACAGATTGGGAGGGAACATCAGCAGAATTTGCCGACAGATTGCACGTCGGTATTGAGGGAGAAGGAAGGGTCAAAGGTAGGTGGGTGGGATTGCCAAGTTTGGGGTAGAAGCGTTGTATTTTTATTTTATGTTTCATTTTTATTTTTTTTAATCCCAGTTTTATCGAGATGTAAGTGACCTAATGCATTTATAAGTTTAAGGTGTACAGTGTGTTGATTTGAAATACTTCTGTACTGTAACATGATTACCGTCCTAGGGTTCGCTGATACCCCTAAGCATGTCCTATAATTACCATTTCTTTTTTGCTGTGAGAACATGTAAGGTCTGTTCTCTAGGCAACTCAAGTATATAATTATAATTGCCATGCTGTACATTAGATCCCCAGAACTGACTCATTTTGTAACTGGAAGTTTGTACCCTTTGACCAACATCTCCCCAGTTAACCACCGTCTCACTCCGTTGCTGAGTTTCAGCTGTTTTTAGATTCCACGTACAGATGATATCGTGAAGTATTTGTCTCTCTCTGTCTGACTTATGTCACTCAGCATAATAACGTTTACGGTCCATCCGTGTTGTCTCGTGGCAGGATTTCCTTCGTACTTATGGCCGAATAATATTCCATTGTGTATATATACTCCACTTTTTAAAATCCATTTATCTGTTGATGGACACTTACGTTGTTTCAGTGCCTTGGCTATTGTCAATAATGCTACAGTGAGCCTGGGAGTGCAAAGACCTCTTCGAGGTCCTGTTTTTCACTTCCTTTGGATAGAAACCCAGAAGAAGCTCTGCTGGGTCACACGGTAGTTCTATCTTTAGTTTTTTTTTTTTGCGGAATCTCCATACTGTTTTCCACAGTAGCTGTACCAAGTGGCGTTCCCACCAACAGCACACGGGGTGTCCCTTTCTCCACATCCTCTCTAACACTTGTTGTCTCTTGTCTTTTGATAATAGCCATTCTGACAGGTATGAGGTGGTATCTCCTTACGCATTTCCCTGATGATTAGGGATGTTGAACACATTTTCATGTACCCGTTGGTGTAGTTTATTTACCTCCTTTGGGAAAATGTCTTCAGTTCGAGTTGTCTTTTTAGAGAAATTCAGTTATTAGGTTTCATGACCCCCAAAGCACTATGGCAGTATGAAATGCGGACAATCCAAACTTTTAATTAGTCCCTTCAGAATAATGTCGACAGTCTGTTAAATTTCAGCTTATTTGGAATATATTTAGGGTAGGGTAGAGAATTTTCCCTTTCCTTCTTCCAAATTTGGATTAGTAGCTTGTATTGGTCTTTCTCTTGGTCTTTTTTATTTGTAATGTTTTTAAGTTTATTTATTTATTTTGAGAGGGACAGAGACAGTGTGAATGGGGGAGGGGCGGAGAGAGAGGGAAAGAGAGAATCCCAAGCAGGTTCTGCGTTGCCAGCTCAGGGCCTGATGCAGGGGTTGAACTCATAAAACCATGAGATCGTGACCTGAGCGGTAACCTAAGAGAGTCATACGCTTAACCGACTGAGCCCCTCAGGGTCCCCCCCCCCCCCCCGGCCGTAAATGGTCTTGCATTTACCATCGATTCATTCACGGATCCCCCAGATATTTAGTGGTTGCTTACTGTGTGGGGGAAAAAGTGTTCTAGACGCTGGGAGAAAGTGGAGTCGATGATGAAGGATCATAAGAATAATAGCAAATAAGCCAGTAACACTTTCTGCGTGCCAGGCATTGTTCTAGGTGCTCTCCTAATGCTCTGTTGCCCCTGTTTCACGGAGGAGGAAGTAGGCCCAGGGCGGTTAAGTGTTTGCCCGGGTGTGGGAGTCAGGATGTGAGACAGGGCAGCCAGATCATTGCCATCGTCTTAACCCCTGACCACAACGATGCCGGGGAAAGATGAGTAACAGGCACAGTGGGGCCTGCCCAGTGCTGCTGGTGGGGAACTCCATGAGCTGGATGGGGTGGGCCTGTCTCAAGGAGAATCCACTCGTGCCCCTGGACAGTGGGACACGAGGTTGGCGAGGGTTTTGCTTCCGGGTGTCCTTGAGGTCCTGCAAAGGTGAGTACTGACAAATCGTGGGCAGGGGGGCCACGCCGCCGTGGCCCAGGTGAACCTTAGGTGATTTGAGGGCGTGAGCCTATGCTGGCTTCCTAAGAGCTTTCTCCCCACCCTCCGTCTCCACTCCCTTCCCTATTCACTACGTTTACACTTTCCCCTTGTTTTGTCTTTTTCCCCATTTATGTATGACTCAGCCAGACTTTCTAGAATACTTGGCATGTGTTTCCTAGCAGGAGCTGAGTCAGAGCTTTCCCATTTCACGGACGGAACTGTGGTGAGGGTGCGTATTTTGTCTGAGGATATAAAGCGAGCCTGTGAGCACTGCAGAAATACGATTATTCTTGGAAGGAGGGCTGTGCGTGTTTAATATGAAGAAGCAGGCTGCTGGGTTATCTTCCCCCCCCCCCCCCCCCTGGGAAAAAGGGGTGGATAGATCAGTCATGCT
This sequence comes from Leopardus geoffroyi, assembly GCF_018350155.1. Taxonomy (NCBI): domain Eukaryota; kingdom Metazoa; phylum Chordata; class Mammalia; order Carnivora; family Felidae; genus Leopardus; species Leopardus geoffroyi. The sequence goes on from NC_059334.1 coordinate 70,605,592, forward strand.
CTGAAGAGAAAGTGGAGTCATTTGGCCAAAGGAGCCTAGAGTTAAAAGTCCGAGCTTCCTTCTCTCCTTCCAGAAAATACTCTCTGATGAGGACTTCTGAAGTTCTTGAGGTTTGAGTTGCTGGTGTGGCAGCTGACCGCCGCGGTGATGGAAAGTATTCTACCAAGGAGGATTGTGTTGTGCAAGCTTGGTCGTATCCCTTTCAGATTAGAATCACAGAAGGTTTCACAACCTTATGTCACATGTCCTGTCACCCACTGTTGTCCCTTTAATCACTGTCCAGAAGTGGCCTGTTCGCCGTTTAATATTTATATTTGTTTTCAACGTTCTCAAGCTTATAGCACTCAATATTTGCAGCCTTGTCTTTATTGAAAAGGAAAATTGCTGTAATGAAAAGCACCTCCCCATGTCATTAAAATTCGTAAGGATTTTAAATGATCACGTAGCAGCCCATAATATGCTTATGCACACATTTGCTTAATCAATGGCACATTGTTGGGCCTTTCGAGTATCTTATGCCTTTGTTTCTACTATTCTAAATAATCCTGTGATGAACATCTATGCACGTAAATCTTTGTGCTTTCGTCCCCCACCCCCTCTCCTTTATTATTTCTTAGGATAGAGTCTTAGAAAGACAGGTAAAAGAGAATAAAATTAAAAAATTTTTTTCTTGATATATAGGCACAAATATTTTTCTGAAAGGTTTCAATTTTTACAATCATCAGCATGTATGAGACATTTACCAAGATCAGAATGATTTTCTTTTTAATGTTTGTTTATTTTTGAGAGAGATAGCAGGGGAGGGGCAGAGAGAGAGAGAGAGAGAGAGAGAGAGAGAGAGAGAGAAAGGATCTGAAGCAGGCTCTATGCTGATAACAGAGAGCCCGATACGGGGCTTGAACTCCCTAACCGTGAGCTCATGTCCTGAGCTGAAGTCGAACGCTTAACCGACTGAACCATCCAGTCACCCCAACCATGATCAGAAGGATTTTTTTTTTTAATTATTTGTATTTTTTATTTTTGACAGAGAGAGCACAAGCAGGGAAGGAGCAGAGAGAGAGGGAGACAGAGTCCAAAGCAGGCTCCAGGCTCTGAGCTGTCAGCACAGAGACTGATGTGGGGCTTGAATCCACGAACTGTGAGATTATGACCTGAGCTGAAGTGGGATGCTTAACAGGCTGAACCACCCAGGTGCCCCCTCTGGGGAATTTAACAAAAGAAAAAGTTTGGGCTTTCCCGGAAAAAATGTTGCTAAAAATGTTACTCGTACTCTGCTTTGCTCCAGAAAAGAGACCCACCCAGCCCATCCACCTTGGGTTTCCCAAGATCTTTACGCCTTCAAAACAGGCAAACAAAATGATAGCTTCTTAAGTAGTTGGAGGTTTTAAAGTCCGCTGATACTATCATGGTTTTATAGGATTACATATACTCACTTTTGATAACTTACAGTGTAACCCTTTAGATATACTGTACTAGTTCCCTGAATATATACAGCACATTTAGGGCTATTTTGGAGGTCTTGGAGTATACTTTCATAACCTCAAATAAGTCTACAGCTTTTTGTTTTTAGTTTTAGTTTTGATATCTTTTTTTAATGGCATATTATTGGGCACATAGTTACTAAGTATTTGATGCTACGTGTGGACTCAGGAATATGATTCGGAGCACCTGACTGGCTCAGTCAGTAGAGCATCTGACTCTTGATCTTGGGGATGTGAGTTTGAGCCCCATGTTGGGTGGAGAGATTACTTAAAATCTTTAAGGTTTTTAAACAAATCTTTTTAAATTTATTTTGAGCGAGACAGAGACAATGTGAATAGGGGAGGGGTGGAGAGGGAGGGAAAGAGAGCATCCCAAGCAAGCTTTACGCTGTCAGAGCAGAGGCCCACGTGGGGCTTGAACTCACAAAACTGTGAGAACATGACCTGAACCAAAACCTAACTGACTGAGCCACCCAGGCGCCCCGAAAATAAAATCTTTAAAAACAAACGCAAAAAGAGAATACGATTCTGGATTATGTTTCTGGGAAAACATATCTACTTGTCAAAGATGTTATTTATTGGCGTGTTTAAGATCACTGTGAGTGCGGGGAAGGCTGCAGCCTCCAATCAGCCTTGACCATTTCTCAACACTGCGTCTTGTGCTTGGGGGAAAAGTCTTTGGCAGCTCTGGGCTAGCATTTCCTGACATTTGTCTCGCTGAGTGTTAATAAGGTTACTGGAAAAAAGGATCCCCTCCTAAAATAGGCTTAGGGAAGCACTGGTTATGCAAAGTCAACCCGCTTCTTTAGGGCAGGATCTGGAGTCATTTGGAGGCTTAGACACTCAGGGGGCAGTGCTTAAAGCTTGCCCGACTCCACGATGCCTCTCAGCATCTTCAGGGAAGAGACTGGAGCAGACCCTGGAAAATTGTTCTAGTTTCGGCACCTGCTCTGTTTACCAAGTGTGGGAGCCTGTTTTAAATCAACACGGATCTACTTTGAGCTCAACAGCCTATGTTTATCTTTCCAGTAAATAAAACAAAAGTATTCACTTGGCATCCATCCCGTCCTGCTGGTCACTTCTTGCCTTGCTGGTTAACTCTACGTATGGGGCTTGTTTCACCAACCAGATTGTAAGTTTCTTGAAGCCAGGGAGCCCACAGTTTCTTTTTTTTTGCCTGTGGTCCTCCCCCCCCCCCCCCCACTCCCGTTTACGGTGGTGCTTCATTAAGGAAGCAGAAAGCCAGTTTCTGGTGAGGGACAGGATTGATTTAGTCTTGGACAAGTGTGACTTCGTTGTTACCTTAGAGTGTTCAGTATCATCCTGGTTGGTAGAGAGCTTGGCCACGTGGGTACTTTCTGCCTGATGTTAGTAGCATGTTTTTGGAGAAGCAGCATTGTGGGTCATGACATTGTGCACGGTTTGCTAGTAACCCGATAATCCACCCTTATACATTCCAGCTTGCAACGGAGTGTGTTGAATCGCCACAGCGGCGTTTATGTGGAACGTGGTTGACACAAAAGCTCCAGAAGGTCAGGCTTGTAGGGTTTCTGTCTCTTTCGAGTCTTGGTTTAAACTGACTGTGCCTTCGAAATCTTGGCGTAGGGTGCCTGAACTTTTTAAGAGAGTGTGCCCAGTTGGGAAATCCAGAGCTTGATTACTTATTACAGGAAATGGGTATTTTCAGCAACGATGCTGTGGGGTGTATGGGGCGATTTTGTGATTGGCTTGTTAGTGGCTTGCAGGTCAGATTTTCGTCTCTTTTAATAAATTAATATGGAGGGAGAAAACACTTGGGTTGCAGAATTGGCCCATGGAGTGTACTGGGGACTAAGTAAGGAGGGATGCTAGAAGGGTCTGGCTTGGGAGGTTTATTGTTAGCCTCATTTTCCATATAAGGATGTGAAAGGCCGAGTGGGTTAGCGGAGTTGCCCACGATCCCATGGGCAGGAGTGGCCATATTCAGACAATGAATCCAGGTCCTTGCGTAGGCCCCATGCTGTCCCCTGAGTGGCAGATTCAACCTCCATTTAGATGTCAAATAGACACCAGAAGATTAGCATGTAACTCTTTATTTCCACCCACACCCCACCATCAAACCTGTTGCCGCTCTCAAGTTCAACATCGCAGTAAAGATTAACAGCATCCGCCAATTGCATAGGCCCCACACCATGGAATTCATCATTGACCCCTCTTTTGCTTTCACGCCCCACATTCAGTCCGTTGGTCTGTCCTGTGGGTTCATAATCCATCTGCATATTGTCTCAGCTCTGTCCTCAAAATACTGTGAAATCTGACTTTTTTTTTTTTTTTTTTTTTTTTTTTTACCACCTCCACCATCACCACGATTACCACCCTCTCTCCCTGGGACGTTGCTGGAGTGTCTGCCCTGGCCTCCTCACTTGCCGTCTTTGTAACTTTCCCTCTTCTCTCCTTGGTACCTGGGCTTCATTCCCGTATTTGAGACGGCCTTTTAAATCCTGGAACAGGTCATATCCCATACCTCTACTGAGAACCGGGAGGATACATTTTGCCTTTCGAAAGAGGCCCAGCTCAGCTGTGAGCGGGCACTGGGCACCTGTCGGTTGAAAGGTGGGACTTTGAGATTCAAGGGCTCAGAGTGGAGAGTGTCTAAAGCAGGCACTGGGCATGCTCAGAGTATTGTGTTGGTTGGAGGCGGGAAGGCCAGGGGGCAATAGGAGGACACATAGTCTGAGGGAGCCTCCTTCGTCAGTCCTATGCTGGTGCAGCAGGATGTGGCAGAAATCTGGGTCTCCCCTCCTTCCACCCCACGTAGGACCCAAATGTTTCCCGACGGTACTGCGTGTGAGCCCTGCCCTTCTCCACAAGCGCGCAGTCTGTCCAGCTGTATCTTGTTTGCGTTTAGAAGCCTGTGAAGCACTCTTGAGTGGCATGATGCAATCTCTTGCAGCCAGAGTCTGCAGAGTGGGTGGGCCCAGGCTGTGCTTAAATGCATCACGGAGGCTGTTTCCGAGGCTTGAATGAGATGGGGTCACCATGTGTCCGTGTACAGCGGGGCAAAAGCGTCTTGTTCTTCCCGTTTCAAGGGTGTGAGTTGCCTGTTGCCTCTTTGTCTCACAAGTACATCGTCTGTGTGGCTCAGGTGCTGGGTGAAGAAAGTAGCAAATGTTTACAAGGGCTAGAGAAGGAAGGAAGGCGTGCCGCATCACAGGCCATGGGACTAGACCATTTCATGGCCCCCGGAGACCACGTAGGGTGGTCACGCAGACCTGTCTTTGGACCGCACCTCCTCCAATTAGGCCTGACTCAGAACACACGGAAGGTTCTAAGAGATTGTTTTCCCAGCCCTTTCAGGCTTAGAGGAGAAGCCAACCTTGCCTGGGTGGAGGTAGAACATAAAATCAGAAAACAAGTATCACAATAACAGCATGGGGACCGTAGCTGGGCAGAAGGGCGCCCGAGGGAGCCTTAGGGATGATTCAGTTGAAACTCAGGGAGAAATATTCGTTTGGAAAGAGGTGGCAACCCCCTTCAGCCAAAGCCTATAAATGAAGGAATGTCTGAAACCCAGAATTACAATGACCAAGGCAAGGCATTGTCAAAGGTCAAACTGGGAAGTTTGGTAGGATCCATTTCCATTTTTAGAATACAGTCAAACATCTTTCCTTCATTCTTCCTCAAGCCCCTTCCCATCCCACTTTCACAAAGCACTTGACTGGTATGGTCTTTTTATTATCCTTTCTTCTTAAATTATCCACCTGTTTACAGGCATCAGGAATAATACCTATGTGCCGACCTTCCAGTATAAGAAACCAAACGTTAAAAGACGGAGTAGGGTTCTGAACATGGCATCTGTCTCTGCACTGTTGTTTACTGCTAACAGCATCCTACCCCAGCCCCTCAACAACTATAGGGAACTAACTACCTTTCCGTACTCTCTTGATCCGGGAAGACAGACATGTGATGGGGCAAGGTGGAGGCATGTTATTTAAGCAAAGATGTTTAGGAGTCTTCACTAGGCGGAGAGGGCGTGAACCTGTGGCTCTTTGCAACTGCTTTCCAACCCACCCGCACCCACTCTCACACCCACCCGCACCACTGAATGGAGGGTGCTCATTTGCAGAAGATGAAAAAGTGTGTGGAAGGAGTGTCAGTGGTACCATTGAATTCTGTGCAGCCAGCTCCAAACTTGGATTCTCCAGTTAGGAAGCCAATTAGTCTGAGATGTTTTCTGTCACTTACAACCCAAGGAATGCTAACTAATACAGTTTTCAGAGCCTCGGGCTTGTAAGAAAAAACATTATTTCTTCTTCTGAAGTTTTAATTGTTTTGAATTAGAAACGCAGGAGCACGAACTGATTCTTCTGCTACTATGTAAATAGGGACCTATATGAACAGGACCCACTTGCCTTCTTTAGGAATGGGTGGATTTGTACGGACCGGAGCGTTGCTTTAAGAGGGAGACATAGTCCCCATGATTTTCTCCTACAAACAATTTCTAGGGAGAGAGGCTTGTGTGGAAAAAAAAAAAACCCAAAACAAAAAACAGTGTTCCATGGTTCGCTCCTGTGGTCATGGGGGAATTTTGAAAACGAACTTTAGGTATTTTCATAAAATTCCTGTTTTCATATTTTTAGTGTCTCAGGCTTTCCTGACTCCTACTTAACATACTCTGCCTAAAGCTCTTTTATTTCTTCCGTTCCTGAGAACAATTAAGGAATAAGCAGTTAATTAATAGTATTAACCACTGCTCTTTTCGTTGAAAAATGTGATAATAACCCACATAAATAAGGAGGTCCTGCTGTAACCTCCGTAGTCTCAACACTTAACTTCTATTATTTTGGAAGCACTATTTCCTTATCATGGATAATTGGTGGCAAGCTGAGCATACAGGCGTTTATTTCTGTGATTTATAGATTATTACAACTTTACTATTTGATGAGGGGGTCTCCCGACACTTCCCTTAACATACATAGAAGCCACAAAAAGATCCTGTGACTCCAAAAGACTAAATAAAAACTGTTGTTCTAAGGACTTGGAGTAGACTGTAGGCTGGGTGCTGCCTGCTTGGAACTTTGTGTTGAGAGAGATTCTGAGGCCTATGTCAGGGCTTCAGGAAAAAGAATGCATTAGGAGATTAATATCTGTCAAGGGTGAAGAAGGATAGAGCAAGGGATGATAGAAGTGTCACAGCTGTCATTTCTGTTTTAGGCAGTCAACTTTTGGGGGGAAAGTGTCAGAAATCGAGTCCCCTGTTGGACCTCTCTGAGCCCAGGGAAACGTCCATTAAGATGCCATGGTGAGCAAAATTCTTGCAACTTCCCATTTGAAAGTTAGTTCTAAATGAAGTGATGGGAAAGAGGAACATTTTTCATCGGAACCGGGAATGGGAATGTGTCGAAGACAGTGAAGCTAGGCTTAGGAGCTGGTGTGGCTTCCCCATGTTGATCGATTCCCCCAAGTCTCTCCCATGGCGGGTGCTCTACTTGGCTGCCTGTGGTCTTGTAGGACGTGACAGGGACCAAACGTGATGCGCAGATTCAGCCCATGTTTTGCGCATCACGCTTGTGAATGTACAACGTCCCATTTTTGACAAAGAAGGACCTTTGAAGAATGAAGGCCACGTGTATCCCTTCCACCAACCTTAGAATTCAAAGTGGCATGAGAAGAAGTCAGGATGTGTTAAGAGGGTGGTAACTTCAGTGCTATCCAAACATTTAATTTGGAAGGGTAGGCTTTTTTTTTTTTTTTAAATGACCCAACTCTTTATCTAATTTTTTTTCTTCCTTCTTTCTTTCTTTCTTTCTTTCTTTCTTTTCTTTCTTTCTTTCTTTCTTTCTTTCTTTCTTTCCTTCCTTCCTTCCTTCCTTCCTTCCTTCCTTCCTTCTCTTTCTTTCTCTTTCTTTCTTTCTTTCTTTCTTTCTTTGTCTCTTTCTCTCTCCCCCTCCCTCCCTCCCTGTCTTTTTCTTTTTTCTTTTTTCTTTTCTTTTCTTTTCTTTTCTTTTCTTTTCTTTTCTTTTCTTTCTTTCTTTCTTTCTTTCTTTCTTTCTTTCTTTTCTTTCCTTCCTTCCTTCCTTCCTTCTCTTTCTTTCTCTCTCTTTCTCTTTCTTTCTTTCTTTCTTTCTTTCTTTGTCTCTCTCTCTCTCTCCCCCTCCCTCCCTCCCTGTCTTTTTCTTTTCTTTTCTTTTCTTTTCTTTTCTTTTCTTTTCTTTTCTTTTCTTTCTTTCTTTCTTTTCTTTCTTTCTTTCTTTCTCTCTCTCTTTCTTTCTTTCTTTCTTTGTCTCTCTCTCTGTCTCTCTCTCTCTCCCTCCCTCCCTGTCTTTCTTTTCCTTCTTTCTTTCTTTCTTTCTTTCTTTTTTTCTTTCTTTCTTTCTTTCCTTTCTTTCTTTCTTTTCTTTCTTTCTTTCTTTCTCTCTCTCTCTTTCTTTCTTTCTTTCTCTCTCTCTCTCTCTGTCTCTCTCTCTCTCCCTCCCTCCCTGTCTTTCTTTTCTTTTCTTTTCTTTTCTTTTCTTTTCTTTTCTTTTCTTTTCTTTCTCTTCTTTCTCTTCTTTCTCTTCTTTCCATACTTGCGATGACTCTCATTCTGAGTTTTTATCCACACTTTGAGTCTGGGGCTGATGCGTGTGTGAGATATCAGCACAGCTCTTATGCCAACGATCTCATGGTTAAGTTTCAGAACATGAAAAGTCTACCTGTCGAGAGGCAGTAAGGACATATGGTGAGCTAGTGCGTTTTTGGACCTCTGTGTGGAATAAGTGAGTGGGCAGAGAGGGCGTTTGTCAAGGAGAGGGAGGGCGGGCCGTTGGCGGGTGGAAAGGGCTGGGGTTCCAGAGGTGGCCAGCGGGGTTGGGTTTGGCCAAGTATTCTGGTGTCTGGATGCCTATGTGAATTTCCTCCAAAGGTTTTGAGCTGGCAACATGGAACCTGCTGGATGTGAAGCCAAGGGTGGGGATTGTCGGGATCCTGTTAGGCACAGGGGTGTGATACCAGAGGCCAGAACAGAAGCCAAGGGAAGGAGGTTGGGGAACTTTTTGTCACGCGCTGTCCTGGAGCCTCAATTCCAACAGGATTGCAGGTAGACCAGAGCCTTGTTCTCTCTCATGCTAGCTCTTCTGTTCCTGATTTTTCTTTTAATCTCAGACTTAGCCCTGGACTCAACATGTTGAAAAGGGAATTTAGTGGCTTTCTGGGTGCAAAGCCCTCATTTTGACAGTTAAGAAATGGATGCACTGAGACGTGGAGAGATGTACTCAAGATCATGATAACACTGGAGGTTTCCTGAGCACTTACTGGTTTACCCTTGTACTAATTTACTATTTTAATTAATCTGTGTGCCTGCCACACTTAATCCCCACAACACCCTTATGGGTTAGCTGTTGTCGCTATCCCATTTTACAGATTAAGAAGCTAGAGTGTAGCGAGGAGGTGGGGGGAGGCACGGAACACCCAAGGTGACCCAGATGGTGAAGTGGCAAGCTGGAATGTGCGTGCGGGGAGCCTGACCCCAGCCCTGGGCTTCTCACCTCTTGGTGTTATTTTGCTTCCGTGGGGAGTGAGCTCGCAGCCAGGGAGGGGCAGCAGGCTGGAGGCTGCACCAGAAACTCGAGGCCTGTCGTGCCTTGGTGATGCTGTTAGTTCCTGTTGAGGAAATGAGGCTTCGTGGATTCCTAGGAGGAAAAGGTATGAACTCTTGGCAGAAGAAAGGAACCAGCAAAAAGAGATTTGTATCAAGATGAGCCTTGCATTGGTCTCAAATTATACCTCCCTTCACACACCATGAGGGCATGAGGGCGTGTGCCTGCCGACTGGAGGGCAAATTACAAATCTTTCTGGTAAGTTACATTGATGGAAGGCTTTTGTGGGCATTTTTCTCAGCTCACTCCCTCTGTTTGGTGCCAGGCATATTCACTCTGTAATTTATTTTTTGTATAAATTTGAGTTTTTACGTATTTGAGTTTTCCAACGTGGTTGGCAGTTCTAAAACAAAAAATAGTGAAAGGTACAAAGAAAAATATAACGGACACACTCATTACCTGCCACCTAAAATAACAATTAATGATCTAATCCCTCGTGAACAAACAGAACAAAAAGAACAAAGAACAAAAGAACAAAACTAAACCTATGTTTCCCTCCCTGGGGAAGGGATCCATGATCTTCCCTTCTGAAATGTAACTACTGTTACAATTTGGTGTCTCCCCAGTCCAGGCTTGCCCACTGTTCTGTATATGTATGTGAATGTGTATATGTATGTATATATGTGTATGTGTATGTGTATATGTGTGTGTATATGTATATGTATGTGTTCATGTATGTGTACGTGTATATGTAGATGTACCTACAGTATTACAGTGTCAGATTAGTATTACAGTTAGTATTAGTAATTTTTAAATTTTAGGTAAGTGGTTTCATATTTCATAATATTCTACAGCGTGTCTCTCTTATTCAACATTGCACTTGAATTTTACCCATGTTGCACTTTAAATCCCTTTCACCCATTTTAACTGCTACGTACTCTTTCCCCGTTCCTGTACTGATAGGTATATATTGGGTTGCTTACAGTTTTTTAAGATGACAGAATCTTTAAAAAGTTATTGCTGCAGTAATGGTCCTTGGGTAGATGTCTGTAGACACATGTAAAGCATTTCTCTGGGGTTCATACTGTATAGAGGAATTGGTAGGACATAGGTTGCTGGTTTTCAGCCGTAATTCACAAGGTATCCTCAAGCGTCAGGCTTTCCAGAATGATTGGCTCAGTTAGGAGGTGCATCACCATTGTATGAACACTTCCTCCCCCCATATTTTTTTTTTTTATTAAAAAAAAATTTTTTTTTAACGTTTATTTATTTTTGAGACAGACAGCGACAGAGCATGAACGGGGGAGGGGCAGAGAGAGAGGGAGACACAGAATCGGAAGCAGGCTCCAGGCTCTGAGCCATCAGCCCAGAACCCGACGCGGGGCTCGAACTCACGGACCGTGAGATCCTGACCTGAGCTGAAGTCGGAGGCTTAACCGACTGAGCCACCCAGGCGCCCCCCTCCCCCCATATTTTTAACAACACTTTATCTTGTCAGACTCTAAATTTTCGCCAATCTGGTCAGTGTGTGGCAACATCATGTTACCATGTTTCAATTTGCATTTCTTTGACTCCTGAGGTTGGCATTTTTGTTGTCATTTGTTCATTATCTCCACTCTGGCTCCCCTGGTTTACTCCTCTGCACATTTTAAAGAATCAGGGGTGCCTGGGTGGCTCAGTCAGTGAAGCGTCCAACTTCTGTTCAGGTCATGATCTCACAGTTTGTGAGTTGGAGCCTGTCAGGCTCTGTGCTGAGCCTGTCGGGCTTGGAGCCTGGAGCCTGCTTCAGATTCTCTCTCTCTCAAAAATAAACTTAAAAAACAAAACAAAACCCAAAAAACAAAGACTCAGTTTTTCTTTATTGATTTATAGGAGCTCTTTATATAAGTTAGAGAATTGGTTATGTGTTGGAAACACTTTCTCCCATCTGTGATATTTTAAAACTCTGCTTAGATGGGTTTTTAAATATAAATAATGAAGTTTAAGAATTTTTAATGCACACAAATTTATTAATCTCACTCTCCGTGCTTTCATTTTGTACTTACTTTAGGCAGTGTGGAAAAACCATGATTTTGATTCGATGTCTGCTATCTCAATAGCCGCGTCTAAGGAAATTACTTTTCTATGGTAAAAATCTAAGTCAGAAGATTGGGTTTTTTTTTTTTTTTTCTTTAACTAGAATTTAAATATGATTAAAACAACTCACGTGGAACAAGATGTAGAAACTCTGGACCAGACTTTTATCCGGGAAATATGGAAGTGGAGGGGCAATAAATAATTACTGGTCACATATTGACGAGGTACGGAGTGCTGGCTCTGGACAGAAGCTTTCTACATTTTATCACATCAGTCTTCCAACAGTCCCTTTTGAAGTAGGCGGTTTTATCCGCATTTTATTTTTTTAAATGTTTATTTCGGTGACAGAGAAAGAGAGAGAGAGAGAGAGAGCAAGGAGGGGAGGGGCAGAGAGAGAGAGGGGCAGAGGATCCTAAGCGGACTCTCCATTGATCGCAGAGATCCCGATGTGGGGCTCGAACCCACGAACCGAACCATGAGATCACGACCTGAGCTGAAGGTGGACGCTCAATTGCCTGAGCTACCCAGGCGCCTTAAAGATAAGAAAACCAGAGTTAAGGAAGTTAGATTTGACAAGGCAAGTGGCGGGGCCAGAATTCAAATCCAGATCTTTCTGACCATAAAGTCTGTGTGCTTAATGCTGTGTGCCCCATTGCCTTCTTAAAAGTTACTGGAAATTTGTTTGGGTTCCAACATCTTTGTATGGTATTTTCAATTTGAATCTAATTGGGAAGAAAAAGCGGGTGAGGGCAAAGGACAGGAAGGAAAAGGGGAAGGACTTGAGATTCAATCCTAGGAGCTAAAAATCCCATCCTTAGGAGGGTGGTTCAGAAGGAATAGTTCCATGTTTCATAGAACTCAAATGTTAAAAGCCCAAATAATTGCATCATGCAGGTCTGATGCTGAGTAATCACTCTCCTCTGTATTATGGGGAGGGGTGAGGGAGGCGGTGGCTCAAGACGTCTGGGAAGCTGTTTTTGCCTAAGGAATTACATTCCAGGGGACTCCGAGGATTTAGGTAACCACAAAAGCCATTTATTTCTAGTACACTGAGATTTCTACCACTTTGATCCCTAATCCATAGCATAATTAATAAATGAAATGTGCTGTAGTACGGGGTTTTTACAAAGTGTACTTTTAAAATGGCTTTTGGTCTGACATGATTCATTTACCACTTGGAAAAGCATCGTCACTTCAGATGGGCAGGCCGGGGGAGGACGCCTGGTGGGTAGTTAAGGGCTTTTCCCAGGACGTGGTCCCTAGGTTGGGCGTCTGCAGAGCAGGCCTTTCCAGACCTCTCCCTGCCTCTACCCCTTGGAAGCAAGAGGAAATCAGGGCGTCAGGACTGAATGGTGTCTGATCTAAGCATGTCTGAAGACCACGTATCTCACAACCAATAAAGATCTTTTTGTCTTTGTTCCTTTGTATCCGTTGAGGAAGGTTGCTGTGAGTAGGTGATTATTTTAATTTAATTTAATTTAATTTAGTTTAATTTTAATTTGATTTATTATTATTTTTTTAATTAGGCTCCATGCCCAGCATGGAGCCCAGTGAGGGGCTTGAACTCAGGACCCTGAGATCAAGAGTTGGAGAGTCAACCAACTGAGCCACCCAGGCACCCCAAGTAGGTGATTATTGATTGCTCAAAACAGGAAAGCCAGATGTCTGCCTTGAGCCACCCGCTTCCACCTTTATTTCTCTTCCTCCCACCCTCCCAACAAATATTTAGTCGGTTACCCATGAGGAGAGAGGCTGGAAATCTATCAGTGACAAGAAAATATTCTTGTTCTCCTGGAGCGTCTGTTCTATGTGGGGAGGGGGAGGGGAAGAGAGCAGTAGAGACCCAAACCAGTAAACAAATAATATGGAAAAAAAAAAAAAGAGAGAGAAAGAGAAGAATAAAAAAATAATTAAAAAATTATATTCTGACCACTTTTATTTGCCAGATTCTGCATATATTACTTCAGCCCTTAGAACCATTTGGAGAGAAGATATTATTATTACTAATTATCATTATTTTTCCCATTTTACGGATGAAGAAACCGAAGCCCAGAAAGAAAGGAAGGGACCTCTCTTCCTAGCTAGAAAGTCCTTTGCAGTATTTGTTAAGCCAGTGGCCAGGCTCTTATTCCCAGTGCTCACCTTCCAGCTGAAAAGGAGCAAAGTCATTTCAGATAGCGGTAGGAGCTGTGGTGGCTATAAAGCAGGGCAGCAGGACAGAGCAGGACCATGGGCTGGGGGCTGTTTTAGGTGGGATGATGGCAGGGGGAGGGCTCCTCCAGAAGACAGGGTCCAAGCTGAGAGCTGAACGGTGGGAGGTGCCAGGGACGTGAGGCTCACCTAGCAGGGCAAATGGAAGCTTCTGGCAGGAAGGAGTTAATGCTTTGCCTATGCCCTACACTGGTTCATTAGGGCCTTAAAAGGGGGAAGAACGTAGTGGCAGTAAATGTTACAATCTTACCTTTGGCCCTTAGGGATTCTGTCTTTCAACCTTGGTTCAGTAATAACTTGTGACTGCCCAACAGGGCTTCCTTTTAGGAAACGAAAGAGAATGGCTTGTTACATTCAAATATGCCATAAAAGTATCTCCATTTATTTCAGTGTCTGATGACCCGAGCTTGGAGGCTGCCGAGGCTTTGAAAGGGTCTGAAGAGGCCCTTTAGAGCAGAGATGAAAAGGGGGTGGGGAATCCTCAATTCTAAACAAAGAGTCGCAATGGGAAGATAGCCAAACGCTGTTTTTGGAGAGGGTGAGAGGGGAAAAAAAAGGTAGAGATGGTTAGTTGGAAAATGTGGTTTTATATACTGAGTTTGGGTAGGGGTACCTGAGAATCTAGGACAGTGTGGACATCATGGGGGCGCTCTGGGACAGCAGACACCCCAGCCCCAGCCTTTTGCTTACTGGTTAGTTTGTGAAAACAGGGGCTGTGTCTAACTGGAACAACCAAGGGGGACTAAGGGAGGTGGGATCCATGTGGCTTTCAAGTTCTCAAGTGTTCTGTTTCCTGTAAAAGTTCCAGGTTTGGGGCCCGGGTGTGTGTGTGTGTGTGTGTGTGTGTGTGTGTGTGTGTGTGTGTTGCACCTTAATGTGGAGAGATGGGTTTGGGCCAGTGGGAAAGAGAGAGACCCCCCAGCACAGAGTGACAGGATTTGATAGGAAGCAGAAGGAGGGCTTTGCTGCCTTTATTCCATAGGAAATCTTGCACAATGCCATATGCTGCTGGATTCCGTAGCTGCTGCATAGGGTGTGATTTGGTTCATGCTCACTCTGCAAACAGGAAACGGTGCTCACTGCTGTGTGTGCTTTTCATGGAGATAAAGTGTCAGAAGCAGGGCCTCAAAAGTATCACTGATGCAGTGCCCACACCCAGAAAGCCAAGTGCTGGGGTGGCAGTGGGGGCATGGAAAGGCCGAAGAGGGAGCTGGGGGGCTGTAATTCATATGATTAGTTGGGGAGTGGCATCCAGTAGGGGTGAAAATATTGATGTACTCTTTTTGGTTTTGAACGTGAAGTTTGGGCTTTTCAGATGTATCTGAGGATTTTTAAATGTTTCTGAAGTGCTGGAGTTTGGACGTTAGATCATTAGATCACCGTGTAAATCCACTCCTGTGGACACATTTCAGCGGATTATTTTCAAGACGCCATGAAAACATGAGGCTTTGAAGGCTGGGTGACTTGTTCAGGTACACCCCCCCCCTTTTTTTTTTTTGGCCAAACCATGCAAACATTGGTATTCAAAAATATTTTGTTACTTTTCTTGGCAACCAGTCCCAAGAAGAAATTGCAACACAACCTCTGAGTTAGGAGGCAACTTTCTGGGGAGAAGGCGGGGGTGGGGAGGTTTGGAGTTTGAATCAAAAACAGACACCGAAGCTTTAATAAAATAAATGAAGCGGAGCCCTTTCAGCTCACGGCGGACCGTATTGGTGTGGGTCAGGCAGCCTAGTGGAAATTGACAGGCTGAGAACTGGGACATAAACAAAAATGTCAGTCCCTGGGAGTCTTGTTCGCTGGACAATGTCTCAATTGTTTCCTTGGTTTTCAAGGCAGCAGGGGAGAGTGGAATATTAACTGTTTACTGCCCAAGGCTGGCTGGAAAATCGCTGTGGGGGGGGGGGGCGGGAAGAAGACAAAATCACATTTTTATTTAGAAACTGTTAAACAGGCTGGTAAATGATAGGAGTAGTGCAGATAGTATTCTCCTTAATTATCTGCCATTTGGCTCCCCATGTTTGGGCTGTGTGTGTGTGCGCGCGTGTGTGTGTGTGTATGCGCGGGTATGAAGGAAGAATGGGGTATTTCTTTTACAGCTTAAATGTTAGCCTTGCATATTGTCAGTTTTTAAAGATAGTGACAGTGGGGTTAGGGAAGGAAGCGGAATTTCTGATAACAATTTAAATTTCAGCTATCAGCTGATATCCTGTTAGTGTTTGTTTCTCTGAAAATGCTTGGATGGAATAAAAACCAAGTGGTAGGAATTCTATAAAACAAAACATATTCTACTACCCATAAAAATGTCCTCAGTGATAAAGAAAGGGGGAAAAATAAGTGGATCTTCGAGAGGGAACTGGGTACAAAGAAGGTCCAGAAGTCTATTCACATTTGAATTTACTTGATTAGAGAAACAAACAGCAAAGCCTAGTGTATCAGCCTTTATCTGGGCAAAGTTCAAAACTCAACTGGTAATTATGTCCTTAGAAGCTTGAAAAGGACTGTGTTGTTACAAAAGCAGAGACCAAGCTTACTTTTTGGGGACAGAATGCTCTGGGGTTGTTTGTTAGATAAACTTGTTTTAATAAATAGGGGTCAGGGGAGAGGTTCCCGTTCTTGGAAGACTCGGATTCTGACTCCCTGATAAGTGGCAGTGGTTGTCTTTCTCTCCCTTTTAACTTTTAAGCCAGAGGTTTGCAGCAGCTAAAGTCCGCTTTGGCTCCTGCTTCCTGTCAGACAGGAAATCACTTCCTTAGCCAAAATTACAAGCTGTGGCAGAACTCCGCGGCCACACCGAAAAGAGCATGTTTTTCCCAGAAGACTGTGTTTCTAGATGCGGAAGAATAAATTGGTACGCCGTGTGATTGCGGTGTGCTCAAAATACTTAGGGAAGAGTGTCCCCCAGACAAGGGGTGGGGGTGAGTTTGAGGCTGCCTGTGGGGAGCCCCGGCCTCTCTGAGCCACATCAAACTTCAGGCCGGGGGCGTGAGATCTCACATTGTTTATTTGGGAGCCCTGAGGTCTTAGGGGTGGCAGTCAGCTAAGCTCTGCTTGACTACCCCACGGATTCCAGCGGTCCTGGAAATCCATTGTCAAGTTTTTTGCGTATTATTCTCCCCTCCCCCCCCCCCCCCCCCCCGCCACTCTGATCTGTCATTCAAGGATCACCCCCGGCCCCCCACCCCCCTTTCAGGTAAGTCAGATTCTCAACCTCATGGCTTCTTTCAAGAGACCGTTTAGTGACTTTGGGCATTGCTGATGGGCACAGTCCCCAGTGGCTGGAGCGGGGGGGGGGGGGGGGGGGGGGGGAGGGGGGGGGAGGGTTTCTCAGGAGGTACAGCAGGCCCACGTGACCCCTCAGGAGGAACCAGGCGAGGCCGGGTCTGTACCGGGGATGCTGCTTTTCAGATACATCTCCTTACTTTAAGGGAGAGGCATAAACTCTGCCCGTAAGAAGGGTTAACCTCTGTGATGACTTATAAAACTTCAATCTCCCAATTTCCCCCCTCCGTCTGGGTATTAATGAGGGAATCGGTAATCGCTGTTGCAGGCATTAACGTCAAAGCATCCAGTCCTCAGTGTTTCCCGTGGCCTTATTGGGACAAGACTTCGGAGGAAAGAGAAGGCTCTGTCACCTAGGAAATTTGCTCTTCCATTGAGATGAAAGGACAGTGAATTAAGTGCCTGCTTTTCCTCCCTTTTTCCCTCTGACAGTTATTGATTCTCCCCTGGAACCGTACAGACCACGTTCTGATCTTTTCCTCGACAAAGGGAATTCCCAGTTTGTTAGCTGGCTCTGCGCACTAGCAGGTCAAGAGTTAAAAGTAGGCACTACCTTGCCCTCTCGAGAGGCTCCGTATTTTCAATCTCGTCCTGCTCAAGAGCAAGAGGATGTTTCTAAAAGAATCTCTTTGGTGACTGAGAAGTGAAGAGAGCCTTAGAAGCATGGCGGGAGGAAATAAGAGGAAAGGGGCAAACGTTGTCATTCTACATCGGTTTGTTTTGTTGTTAGCAAAGGGCGGAGATCCCTCCTCACTGAACTTTTGCTGGGGTTGGGGGAGGGCGTGGCGACACTTAACACGGTGGCCACAACCGTTTGGACGTGGCGTTCAGTAGACATGTTATTTCTGTGGAAGAAGTGATTTCTGTGAAGATGACCTTTACTCAGCCATTCAGTGAGTCCCTTCGTAACCTCCTCCACAGCTAAGCTCGCAGGCCAGAAGGGCCTCCTCAGACCCCCATGTCCTTGGCCCAACCCTCTCTGCACTCACTCTTGCCACTTCGTCTTGAAACTGGCCGGCTCGCCCCTGGACTGGAAAGGAAGCTCCTTAGTGCCTGGTTAGTTCCTAATCTCTCTCTCTCTCTCTCTCTGCCCCCCCCCCCGCCCCCCTCATCCCACGTGCTCAGAAAATACATCCACGAGAAAAAGGACCTCATCGTATTTCCCTAACAGCCTTAGCCTAGGCATGTAACCCAGTAGGGATAGACGTGAACATTTTCCTGACGTAGACAGGTGGCTTTTACTGCGTTGGATCCCATTTTTTCTTATGTGGTTCTTTTACGGTCCTACCACCCCCCCCCCTTGTCATCTTCTTCCCCTTTTAGGGGGGAGGTGGTTGTGTGGCAGGTGAAGGGGATGAGCAGATAATGGTTAAGGGAAAAACGTAGTCCTTCTGGGCCGGATGATTTAGTTGGAGTTATCTAGGTAAAAAATCAACCCAATTAAGGGCCCATTAGGTGTTTTAATAGCAACTAAGTTGTATAAGCTGAGGAAGGAGTTGAACCAAGACCTGGAGGTCAAGGCTTTGTGGTCTGTGACAATTCCCCTGGAGCTTTGGGCTCCCGGGACACTCTGGGGTCTTAATAAAATGAGTGAGGGTTTCATTCTTAGCGCTTTACTACCAAAGACTCAATAATAAGTTGGGTGTAATGCTTTTGCCCTAAACGGTAACAGCCAGAGACAGCGAGAAAGAGCCCACGGTGTGTGTGTTTATAGATACACGTAGAACATATGCAATTTGTTGGGGGGCTATGCATCCCCTTTCTCATTTTACATCAGGAAGGATGACACTGACTGAATTCAGGCCCTGGGAACTTTAAATTTCAATCCTGTCGCCCCTGCTTGACCACAGTGCTCACAGATAGGACCGTGTTTTTGTTGTGAACTTAATTATACACTTCCTGTCATCTCTCTGGGGTGGCCCTCCTAAGCCTGACTTTAGGAAATAGCTCTAAGCTCATGAACCAGCCCCCAATTACCTACCTGCCTTCTTCCTTGGGGTAGCAGTATTTGGAGATGTAAATGTGACTTTAGAGAGACACATTCTTCTGATGATAGGCTAATGCTTGTGTTTACTAATAAACTTCCCCTTTGACAGCCATTGGCTTCAGGGCCCCAGACTAAACTATTTGACTGCTTTTATGCGGGGCCAAGAAACATACTCCTCTCCTCCCTGGTTTCTTCAACAGTGAAGCAGTGACATTTTTCATTGCCCTCTGAATTGGAGAAGATGGCTCTGCCTTGGTCCTGCCCTGTGACGCTGCTCTGGCTGGAAGGGAGGGAGGCCAGTCGGCCTGGAGGGAGGGAGGGAGGGAGGAGATGGGAACCCTGGAGGACCCAGGAGGAGGTGTGAGCTCTGGGCTAAGGGAAATTACACTGTGGGGCATGACTTTGATTCCATTATCTGAAGCTGTCGAATCCAGTCTGCTACCCCCCAGGCCTCCCTCTCTCCCTGGCTTTGCTCCTCTGGAGACTCCTCCATTGGTTGATTCTGGGCCTCTCCCAAGGAGCCAGAGGCTGGAGAAAGAAAAAGGGGCCAAAAAAAGAGCAGTGAAAGAGTTTTTATTTAGCAGAAAGGGAACTCTGCCAAGAGATTTGGTAAATATTAAACTGAAGGGCCAAGCACGGGAAGGTTAGCCGCAGGGAGAAGGGAAAGTGTGTGTGCACGCGTGCGTGCTCGCTCGTGATGTGTGCGCGCTTGTGATGTGTGCGCGCTTGCGTGTGATCCTGCAGGGTGATGGGGCTCCTGAAAGAGACACCTCCAGGAACTCCTGGGAGGAAGGAGGGGGAGGGGCGAGTACCTTGCCACGTGGGGAGGTGTCGGGGACCGACCGGGTCTGGCAGGCCTGTACCCCCTTGCTTCTCAGTCTCCTGAGCAGGGACCGTTTCCTTTGGGGTGTCCACCCGGCTTCCAATCAGTCATCAGGGTCTCCTTTGTTGAGATCTTTGTCCTTTGACTGAAGCCCGCCACAGAGCCCCTCATACCTGTTAAGGACAGGCGTCCTCTGGGTGGAAGGGAGGGACACAGCCAGGGCAGGCTCCGAAGGGCAGCCGCAGAGGTATTTCTTAGCTGGTTCCAGGCTTTGCAGGAGGTTGGTGAACATTTAAATAGTACGTTCACATCTGCTTTTATTTTTCCCATTTCTGCAGGCCAGACTGAAAACTTAATAAATTGTATGAAACCCAAGTAAGCATGGATGTTAAAGAACATTAAATAAATTACATAAGTATGCCTACCTGTAACACTTTTATAAGGTAAATGCACGTGGGTTCTTTTGCCATAAATACGCACACAGACCAAGATTTATTCTAAAGCCCCCTTGTTCCAGCCCTGCCGCTGGTGAAGGTACTACTGTTCCCCGGCCCCCTTCCTTCTCTCCCTGGCAGTGCGGCAGCCGGGGCTTGGAAAATGCGATAATGATGCCATAAGTACCCTAGTGCAAAAGTTGTTTTTTGTTCCAAAACATTGCCAGTTCACGGCATATAAAACTACCACGGATGCTCAGCCAGTTTTTCTTTCCCCCCAAATAAGGCAAGCATTAATGAAGCAGCTGAGGGCCTGGGAAAATATTTTGTCATTCCTTAAAGTGAAATTCCGTCCCCTCTCTCGGCAGGCCCATAGATTTTCAGCTGAAGTGTAATCAGTGTCTAGCCAGAATTTGTGGAGGGGTAGGCTGTGCAATTAAACTTGTTTATTACTGTTGTTCCTTCTAATGACCATTGACCTAAATAACGCCCTGCCTTCACATTCCCCCACATGTTCGTGCCATGAACGGGAGGCTTTGAATGAAGGAGGGAAGGGTAATCCCATTCCACAGAGGGAAAAGTGAAGTCTCGCCAGGTTCCTTGACCTGCCAGTCCTTGAGCGGGAAGTTGGGCCTGGCAGGGCTCTGGCTCCCCAGAGGCTGCAGCCACTCTGGTAACAGCCACTCCTCTGGAGCCCGGTGTAAGGCAGGGTGGGCAGTGTGGCCCGTGTGAATGCCGTCCGTCAGGCGGCAACCTCACGGGTTGGCGGAAGGCCTGTATTTGAACGTGGGGAAAATAGCCTCCTGTTTAGAAGTATGAAATGGAATATCCAAACAGTTGGGAAATCTTTTGGGTGGGGTCGAGGGCAGAGAAGAGGACATTAACTCATCTGTTCTTATAGGTGGAGACTTTATCCCAAATACACACGGCATGCAAAGGAGAGGATACACGTCTTATCTTTTTTTTTTTTTTTTCCCTGAAACTTAAGGGAATTATTTGGGGCTGTACTGTATTTTTGTCTAGCGCATCGTAAGAAGTACTTCCTGTCTCCAAACTCACACGGTATTTGGCTCCCACTTGGCAGTTGTGTGATTTTTTCTTTTTTTTTTTTTTTGTATCGATAGCTTAATATGGAGCCTCAGTTTATTCATCTGTACAGAATGGGGACAGCTGTGGCTTCTGAAGGACAGGACTGTCCTTCAGTTCTAGTGGCTGAGAGCATTGACTTTGGAGATGGGCACGTGTTGGCTTTCTCTCAGACTAGCCAGGTGCCTCTTTGCCGTGTTCTTGGGAAGTTTCCAATCTCCCCGTTTCCTTACGGTAAAGCGAGGAACATCGTAACTATCTCCCTCAGGGGTTGTAGTCGGGAGTGAGAGATGTTGTAAGAGTCAGGTGGTCCGATAAACGCTTTTCAAACACGATGTTGCTTTGCCCAATGTTTAGGAAGGAGGGGATGCTATTAATACTTGGCATGCTTTACAGATGATAAGTCTTTTGCATCCCTGTAAGGCTATGATAATTCTTAGTATTGCGTTTGTGTCAGTGTGTGATGATGGCAAGAAGCTGTCAGAGAAACGCAGGTGTCAAGGGCATGAGTATTACTCTTTGCAAACGCCATGTTTTCTAAATTCTAATATATCATCAGCTGAAAGATCTGCCTTCAATCTAATAACAGATTTTGGGGGAAGAAAGAAACACTGCTGTGTTAATAAATTTATCTACCTGTTATATGCATCTAAATTTCAGAAATAAAACATAGAAATAATGTGAGTCTCAGAAGGGAGGAGCTGTGTCTGGGTGAGTATATAATTTGAGTAAAACCTGTGCTGTTTGGAGCTCTGCATTTCAGAAGGATGCTACGTAAGAAGCTTCCAAACCCACTTTTGATCACGTAAGGGCATAGGATTTTTAAGCTGCATGGAGAGAGTGAAAGCAAACCAGAGTCATTAGACATGACCGGGCCAGATATCAGCACTTCGAAGATCATGCAGACCAATTTTGCAGGATTCTGTTCTGCAATCCTGCAGTCCCAAGTTCTCATGTCCTTTTTGACCGTTAAAGGGAGTTTGCTGGTAGTCTTGATGGGTGACGAGGCTGGGCTGCTGTGCAAAGCTGGCCTCTCCATAAACACACCGTCGAAAGTCTGTCCACATTCCAACCTCTCTGTAGCCCGTCTCTCCGTTGGAAGGAGTCGGGCTGCAGCATGAATGGGAACAATGAGTACAGAAGCTCATCAGAAGGTGATATTTGAGTATTTAATGTACTGCCGTTCTTTTGTATTCTATTGGGAAGAATGGGCACCACACATTAACCTTACTGTAAGCGTGATGCATTTGAACGTACAGGGGAAGAACGGCCCAAAGAATATGCATTTCTGCTCTGAGCGGTTTTGAATAAATCAACATAATAGCCCGTGGTTATTAACATATTATGTGAATTGGACAATGATATATACTTTGAGGACCTTGAACTAAATCCACCAGTTAAGAGCCTGTAGGATGGGCTCCAGAAGGACTGGAGTTCTGGGCGTTGAGGTTGTCATACAAAGAAATGAACTGCAGACCACTGGCAGAGGAATTTTCTGGTAACACTCAGCCCAAAGTAAATTTTTAAATGCTTGGGCTGCAGCACAGAATTGACTAATGTCAGATTAATTGGATCTGGACTTTTAAATGTGGGTCAGTTTGGGTTGGAAGTGATTTTATTATCCACAAACTTCTTTGTACCTCTTTTCCTCCCCAGAAATGCTCTGCTGTAATTTTTCTCTGTTGCCAGGGCTCTCTTCTGAAGCTTCTGAGAAGCAGTATATTTTTCTGTTAGATTTCATAAGAAACAGTGCTAGGTTTTTGATGTAATTATGTTTAGATTTCACAGAAATTTTCAATGTGTTGAAAGTTAAATTCCAGGGCAAAAAGGAACGGTTCCTTGGGCTCAGACCCAGTGAGCCTGGTCTTTTGCGTTAGTCTTGCCAGAAACTTGCCATGTGAATGGCGGGCAGGTCTTAGCGTGTTTAACCTCACGGGTTAAAAAGAAACAATAGCGGTTACGTATGATTTTTCTTGGTCCGTTATAGCCTGGAAACTTAGGCATTCAATGATCTGTGTCCTCTGCTGTGACCAGCAAGTGGAAAATAAAATGGACAGAGCCTCATAATCTTTGAGAACCAGGATTTTCCTAATTGTTTTTCTCTTTTCAATCTCTGGGTACCCTTTAAAAACCTCTTTAACTGGGTACAAGTCTTCCTCCATGACATTTAATATAACTTTATGGACTTCAGTTAAACTCTGAAGTCCCTTTCAGAAAGTTATTATTTTTTTTTTTAAATCTTAAGTGCCTTATTAAACCTGCTGAGGAGGTACAGTCCTGGGAGACCATTTATCACATGTGAAAACAGTCTAGATTTAACTCTCCTTAAAAAAAAGAAAAAGGCTGATGAAGCTTACACCAACTTCCCATTTTGGACATAATGCTCTGACTGAGTAAAACGCGGTAATTTATTTTGTACAAAAAGGTTTTGTATGCCCTTGCTCACTGTTGACAGTTGATGGAGACTTGATTTGTTTAGCTAGAGGTTGGCCCACCTGAACGGTGCTTACCCAGAAGCCCTTGTGAGTGATCCAGGACGTCAGGAGAGGGGTGGGACGTGGGCCTTGGGGACTGTGGGGATGCAGATTGGTCACTGTGAGTCACATGGAGTTTATTATAAGGCTACCCATGGAGTCAAGAGAGAGACACGGACAGCAGTCACCACAAACAGGTGCTGCTGGAGGTCGGTTCTGGAAGGCCTGGAAATGGGGTCTCTTCTGGACCCCTGGCTGTTGGAGGGATCTCAGCAGAAGAGTTGCCTGACATATGGGCCTTCGCCGCTTCTCTTCTCGTCTTCGAGTGCCTGCTCTGGACCTTCCCGCCCGCAGGCCAGCCCTGCTCTGCGGAACCTCCACGTTCTCTTCCACCTTGGCCCATCCACCTCGTAGGTTCCTTCTTTGTATCCCTTTGCCTTTGGCTTCCAGTTCTTTCTGAGTTAGCAGTTAAAAAACCAACAACAACAAAAACCCCAGAAAACAAAACAAACCCCAAAAAACCAAGAACAAGAATTTGGCCCTGCTCACCCTTGTTGGGATGGTGTGTCTGTGCCCGTTGACATCACTGACCACTGCCCAGCCTTGGCTGGCTGTCCTTGGGTACGATGCTGCCTCCGGTCCAGTTAGCAGGGAGGGGCTGTCACGTGGTACAGGGTGGGGTAGACCCCCTTGGAAGTGGTGATGGGTGTGGTAGGCACTACCAATGGCATGTCTGGCTCAGAGGGGGAAGCGTGTCTCTAACAGAAGGCTGTTTCTTTCTGCTTGCCTAAGTCAGAGGAGCCTTCCAGGAGGATGTGCTGGGGGCAGTCCAAACAACTCAACACTCAGGCATTCCTCACAAATAGACTTGGGACGTGCCTAATTAAGTAGACCAGTACGATCTTCTGCGTGCCGAGAGACTGTGTATACAGTTGGGGCTTAGTGTGTTCACCCAGGGCATCTCCTTCCCCTGTTCTCACATCTGCTTGTTAACATTGAGATCTGCAAGGGCTGATGGGTCAACCCGGTTGAGATTCCTTATGGAACCAGTTGTGGAGAATACTAGCGCTTGATGCTTTTTGTGGAGAGGTCCGTTTGCTAATTTCTGACGCCGTGTTCTGAGCATAAATTCTACAGAGATGGTGTGGGTGTGGTGTCTTCCTTGTCTTTTAACATCTGCAGTGTCGAAGCCCCGTGTTCCGTCATCTCTAGCGATAGAGCTGTTGTGGCGGGGTGGGGGCCATATCCACATGCCTGTTGTCACACACAAAGCCACAGGCCTCCAGGAGTCCACATTTAATCATGTTGGTGCTTACGTGGGAGAAGGCACCTTCTGTGTTTGCAGCTGACTTGTTCGAAGGTGCACATGCGTATTTGGAGACAACCTTGTGAAACCTCTAAGGGCCTCCGTGGATGCTCTGGGGCCTTGTTCAGGGCAGAGCATTCTAGTAGGAGCAGTGGCTTGGTATGCTGTAGCAAAACAGACCAACCAAGACTTTGGAGCCAGATAGGCGGGCCGAGGGTTTCGGCCCCATTCCTTAGTACCTGCGTGTTGTAGAAAATTTACTTAATCTGGAATCCTGTCTCCATTTCTTGAAAACCTAAAAAAAATTGGACACCTGCAAGTGTGTCCCTTCTCTCTCTCTCTCTCTCTCTCTCTCTCTCTCCTTGCTGTCTTCTTTTGCTTCTACTGAAGCTCTGGACCTTGGGAAGGTCCAGAGGAAGGGTAGTGTCATGGGCTTTCACCTTCAGCTGAAGGTTGGTGGGACTTTTGCCCCGGATTTACTGAGAACAAGTTCTGGGGCAAGATTCTGGCTTGGGTCTGGTGCTATTTCTGAATCAATGAGGCCAGGAGAGGAGGGCGATCATGTAAGAAGATGGCAGTTCCCACTGGATCGCTTGACTGGATGGTGTTAGAGAGGTCTCTGGGGGAATTTGCAGGAGTCAGTCACTTTTTTAAACCGTTATTAATTAGTAATTGAGTTTTGCACTCAGTGAGTGGTGTGAAATTCTCAGCCCTTTGGTCTCTACTAGATGTTCCTTGTTAATTTTCTTCCTTCCCTTGTTAAGGAGACTGTAAGGGCTAAACTGTGTCGAGCTAAGAACTGGTTACGAACGCCTCCATTTACAGAATCCAGTGTAATTCCGGGTATCTTCCCCGGGCTGTTTGCTCTGGCCCATCTGCTGAATAGGGCAGGGTCTTCTGAGAGGACAGCCCTGCAGGAACAGTTGTGTTGTGTATTTTTAGGACCTGCCATTGCAGATACAGCCTTTCCTGAGTTCCCAAACCTTGGGCTTTTATTTATTTTTTAAGTTGGACAGAGTCTGATATTGAAAGTGAGGGAAGAACGCTGGAAAGAGCAACAGGGTTGAGGTGAAGGTAGCTGCTCATTCTTCTCTCTGAGAAAGATGTGTGTGTTCTGTCGAGTGCCTGCCGTGTCCCCTGTGCTAGACTCTTTACAGGCGCCTTTGAATGGAATCCTCATGACGTTTTAGAGGAGATACTGTTACCTCCCATATGAGGCACCTGAGTCTCAAGCAGGTTCATAACTTACCCAGATTATGTGCCAGGAACCCTCCAGATGGTCTTTGCTCTTAGTCCCCGAGACGGCACTTTATTTTTACGTATTTTTTAAAATGTCTACTTATTTAATTTTGAGAGAGAGAGCGAGCAAATGAGCAGGGGAGGGGCAGAGAGAGAGAGAGGGAGAGAGAGGATCCCAAGCAGGCTCCGCGCTGTCAGCACAGAGCCTGATGCAGGGCTCGAACTCACAGACCGTGAGACCGTGACTTGCGCCGAAGTCAAGAGTCGGATGCTCAACCGACCGAGCCACCCAGGTGCCCCCTGCCCCAAGACCGTATTTGAAGGCGTCTCTCAACAAGGGAAAGCTGAAAGCCCATGTTTGCTACGGCTAACGTGAGAAAACTTTTTTTTTTTTTCCCTATAGCTTTATTGAAATATAATTCACGGACCATCCAGTTCACCCATTAAAGTATCCATGGCTGTCACATATCCAGAATTGTGCAACCATCACTCCACCTCCTGGCCCCCCGTGTCCATTAGCAGTCACTCTCCATTTTCGCCAGTTCCTTCCCGTCCTAGATAGCCCCTCAGGTCTTCTCTGTGTCTGTGGATTTGCCTAGTCTGGGCTTCTCATGTGAATGGAATCCTACGATGTGGGGTCTTTTGTGATTGCTCCTTTCACTTCGAGAAATGGGGAAGCTATTGATGGGAGCTTGTCCAAGCCATCCTCTTCGCACCTTGGTCTACTGGAATTTCATGACCTTTGGCTTCTTCCATGCTGTCTCGTGACCCTGTGTGCCACAAGAAGCCAGACGATAGGAACACCCAAGCGAGCTTTTGAGTACAAATGAGGATGCTGGAATTAGTAGTGGAATGCTTGGTGGGTTAGATGTGGGCCTTGGATGGAACAGACTCCTTCCTTTTAATACCTGGTGGCTCCAGTGCCAGTAGGGAGAGGGCTACCTGCTGCCCGAGGAGGGTTGGGAATGAGGTTCCCTGGCATTCACCGCTAGGGACAAGATCGGCGTTGAAGGTACGCCGGGCAGGAGAAGCTGGAGGGCCTGCCTTTTGTGACGTTTGGGGATGTTAGGGCAGATGTGGAGACTGGTCCCCGGCCCCTTGGTGCCAAAGGACTCCAGGGGAGTTTCAGAAACCTCTCATTTTCCCTTGCCTATTCTCACCCCCGCCCCGGTTTCCTCCCCTGGTTCACACTGCGGATGGGGGAGCCTTTCACCTTTTCCGTCCGGGTGCAGCAGCCGCAAGGAATGTTATCGGTGTTGAGACCGGGCACAGGACCAAACCTTGCTGGTGTCTGAACTGACACCCAAGCGGAGCCCGAAACAGCGGTGCAGGTTATGCGTCAGCTGACGGCCACTGAGCTGGCTGCCTGTCCTGCTGAGGTTGGTCCTCGCCGGCCTGGCTGGGTGATGGTGTAAAAACTGTATCAGGCAGGTCGCACTGGTGTAGATCCACGCAGGCCTGTCACCTCTCCCAAAATGAGTGGGTTCCTGTGGGTCGGGGGGCTGGCCCGGGGGTAAAGTGCTTTGCAAATCACTTGCTTGCTTAGAAGCGAGTTAAATAAAAGGGACCAATACAAATGTTCCTGCTTGGAAAGCTGGCGGTGGAATATGAGAAGTTTTTATTTCATGGCAGGTGACTTGGTGGGGGCTCATGGCTTGGATCTCGCCTTGATCTCTAGCCATCTGTTGTTTCCTGCCTTTTGGGTGGAAAAAGAACAAACAGTGTGCTTCCCTGTATATGTCAGGGTGATGGCGTGGGGGTTGGCACTGGGTCCAGGACCTTTCTGGTGTCGTGGGGGGAAAAATGCAGAGACCAGGGTTCTTGAAGTTTCTTAATAAGTTCAGGTGTTAAGTGCTGAGTGACCAGCTCGGCCCCTGGGCCAGAGTGACTACACTGTTCGTGTCCCCAGAGGTGGACGTAGCCCCTAGGATGCTGGTGACCAGCCGTGTGTCCGTAGGGCAGAGCCAGGTGGCCTGGGTGTGGATGGAAGTGCAAGGCAGCATACGGTCCTGCCCTGTCCACCTGGCAGGGTGTGGGGGGCGGTGTCTCTGTGTCCTTCAAGCAGGCGCCTTTCCAGCCTAGACAGCAAGCTCCCTTACTTACCTCTTGGGGCCTGTAGAGGAAGAACGGTGCTTACTGTCAACCCTGAAAGCCTAGGTTTCGATGTGATCACGAAAACGTTTGGGTTGAAATGGTCACAAGATGTTCTTGACTCTTCCCTTCCGAGCTGCTTCCGGCTCCCGTTTCCATTCTCGCAAGCCTCCCAACCTGTGGGCCCTGGGCATGAGTCACTGAACCAGACTGCCGCCCATCCCGCTGGCCTGGATGGCTCGGGGCGGGAGCTGCTGGCACGACATCCAGAAAACAAACCACACCCCAGGAATGAGGATGCACTTGTAGCATTTCTGTGCTCTGGACCAGAGGCACCGGGGGCTCACGACGGGCCTGGGGCTCGTGCCCCTGCATCCAGTGCTGCTCTTGGCTCTCGTGTCCCATCGCTGGTGAGCTGGCCGGTGCTGGTCAGCAGGGGAGTACTTACCCGTGGCATTAAGAGGATGGTCAGTTTGACTAATCCCTCAAAGGTCAGCGAGGGTGTTGATGATAGCGCCTCTCTCTTCCCTGAGCACAAAATGCGACCTTGTTCTGCTTAATGCAGAACATTCTAGATTGATAAATTAAACTTGGGCTTCAGTTTTTATTTTACAGTTCGGAATTCTTTCATTAAGGAGATGAGAGGTAAAAATGTCATTGTTTTGCCAGCTGGCTACCAACAGACTCCTCGCACTCTGGAAAGGGATTAGCTTGAGTTTTCTTGAGGGACTGGCTTATTTATTATAGATCAGCAGATTACTAAAGCTCTGTGATTCTAAAGAGATCTAAACACAACTGGAACCCCTTCTCTCCACCTTGAGGCATGCACCGATCTTTCTAGCACTGTCCCTTCATACGTTTGTAAATGACAGCGTTAGGGACAGTATTAAAATCGTTGCAGGGTTCCCGGGACCTTGGACATAGCTGAAGGCGACACGCTGGTCACTGAGGGGCTCACGGGCACATTTGCATCACCATATTTTTCGGCATTTCCCGATGGCTGTTGGAGGATTCGGATTAGGGTTGGATGATTTTGCTGTTCCTGCTACGGTGATCTGGGTACTTTTTGAGGCGAGAGCGTCTGCGTCAGTCCATGCCGGAGGAATACTTTCAGGCCAGTTACCTGTAGCTCATCGGTTCTCAGCTGGGGTGATTTTGCTCTTCAGGAGACCTTTGACAATGTCTGGATGCATTTTTGGTTGTCACAGCTGGGAAGGGGATGCTACTGTCACCTAGTGGGTAGTAGGGAGGTTGCTAGGGTAGCCCCCACCACAAAGGATGATCAAATATCAGCAGTGCTGAGGTTGAGAAATCCTGCTTTAACGTCAGGGTTTATCGAGCAGCCTCCCTCCTGAAACGAAAGCACAGGCTCAGGTATGGGAAAGCATATTTGAAAACAAGTGACATACCAATCTGCAGGTCTACATGGTAGGTTAATCTGTTTTTTGTTGTTTCTGTTTTTTGCCAGTTGTTGTATGTACTTAAAAATATCTTGGTGGTTTATTAGAGTAGCTAAAAAAAAAAAACGTTACAACTATATGAACATGATGATCTAAAAACTGGTAGCTTCTCAGGCTTCAAAAAGGCCTGTGACACAGAGAATAGCCCCTTGAGCCGTGTTTTGTTTGCCGTGGTCCCGCAGTGGGTTCGTTTAGATCTACCTGGTCAGCGGAAGAGAAAGCGTGTGAAGTCAGTCCATTTGCATTTCTCGAAACCCTAGAAACCCTAGTCTTCCGCTCCTGTAATCATCTTTTGTTTTTTCCAAGTGAGAGACCCAAAACAAATCATCCTGCTCTTCCTAGCGTACTTAAAAGTTTTTGTTTGTCTGCCTTTCAAGGTGTAGCGCCAGATTACGTTCTAGAATTCCCATTTTGCTTTCTAAATCCTGTTCTTACAAGGAACCGTCTATTGACAACGCATCATAAATTTTTCGTGGCTCCTCCGTGACATTTCTGGGGAAGTAAATGAAAGGTGTAAATTAAGAAAAGCAAGTGTTTGTGGTTCCCACTTTAACCTTCTGTTATGTTAAATGGCTTTGTTGAAGAGGGCTGTCACTGTTCTTGAAAACTTGGGAAAATCCACAACAAGCTGTGCCATTAGTTGCCTTTGGGAGCACAGGATGTTTGATGTGAAAATTATATGGCCACATCTAATTGGGTGTATTTTCACCCCACCGGATATCAACTCAAGAAATGACTCTTCCCCCTCCCCTGCTTTTTGAGCTAAATTGTTTAACCTGAATTTCATGCTACTGAGAAAATTGCATTCCAGTAATGCAGGTGCCATTTTCCAATGTCTTTTGTTTAGTAGCATGTGTGTATGACGCAACCGTATAAATTTCTAGACGTCCGGCAAGAGCTGGTTATCAATCCCTCCCTGATTTGGGGGACGATAAGGCCTATGACCCCACCCTTTCCCTCCCGAATTTACACTCCTCCCTGTGCCCTGTGGAAACCTAGCCAGCCAGTGGAAAGAAAATAGAAGCTCTCTGGACCTCTGCTTCCTGTAAAATGGGAATAATAATTCTTATCCTGCCTGTTTCCCAGAGTTGTGCGTTTGTTTCAAACGAAGTGTGCTCAGAATTCAAATAAAAAGCGGTTAGAGATAAGATCATGGCAATTATGCCAATGGAAACATCAGAATTTTTTTTTTTAATTTTTTAAACGTTTATTTATTATTTTTGAGACAGAAAGAGACAGAGCATGAACGGGGGAGGGTCAGAGAAAGAGGGAGACACAGAATCCGAAACAGGCTCCAGGCTCTGAGCGGTCAGCATAGAGCCTGACGCGGGGCTCGAACTCACGGACCGCGAGATCATGACCTGAGCTGAAGTCGGATGCTTAACCGACTGAGCCACCCAGGCGCCCCCAGAATTTTTTTTTTTTTTAAATTACAGTTCACTCGTTTAAAGTGTACAATTTGATGGTTTTGGGTGTATGTGCAGTTTTCCGACCTTCGCCACCGTTTTAGGACATTTTCGTCCTCCCCAAAAGAAACTCTGTATTTTTATTTTGTTTTTTGTTTTTGTTTGATTTTATTTATTTTTGAGAGGGAGACAGAGGATGAGCGAGGGAGGGGCAGAGAGAGAGGGAGACACAGAATCTGAAGCAGGCTCCAGGCTCTGAGCTGTCAGCACAGAGCTGGATGCGAGGCTTGAACTCATGAACCACGAGATCGTGACCTGAGCCGAAGTCAGACGCTCAACCCACTGAGCCCATCAGGTGCCCCAGAAACTCCACACCCATAAGATTGTACAGTATGTGGTCCTCTGTGATTGGCTTCTTTCACTTGGCATGTTTTCAAGATTCATCTACGTTGTGGCATCTATCAGTATTTCATTACTTTTTTATAGTCAAATAATATTCCATCCGGTGGATGGGTCACATTGTGTTGATCTACTCATCAGCTGATGGTAAACTTCAGAATTTTAAAAATAGAAGCTAGACCGTATTTGCTTTAATTTGCAAAATTATCCCCCCCCCCCCCCCACTTTTTTGGGGAAGTGCTCTTATGCTGAATACTGTTACAGGGCACAGATTTCCAAGTCTGTGGGTGGTCTTCATAGTTGAGCAAATACTAATAACCTCAACAGATTCTACCTGGAACCAAATAATTGGGTGAACATGACCGAACAGTTGTGGTCCCTCTGAAGCGCAAGGCTTTTCATCTGTTAAAGTAGTAACTATTGCTAGTGACTTTTTCTGTGGGTTGGCTAAGGATTAAGACATTATCTCCAGTGACTCAGGCACGTCCCTGATGGTACTATCTATCTCCTTTGTCTTCATTTTCTCCTCTGGTGCTAATCGCGCAAGTAGCATCCAAAAGATTGTGATCAGGTGAGGTTATTTCCAGCCTGGGGAGTCTTTTTTTGCTCTGTATGCGGTTTGCTTGTTTGTTCATGTTTTGGTTGTTGGTTTTACCTGTTGTAAATATTCAGAGGCCCAGGTACGTTGACATGCTGGAGAGAGGAAAATACACTTTGTCCAGGTTTGACACGCTGGCTGCCTGTCTGTGCTGTGGCTTGGTGTGGTGGAGGGCAGAGTCTCTGTGCTCAGGGTGCAAAACCCAGCCGGGGTCAGCTGCCTTGTAACCACTTCTGATTACTAGCCTCCACGACTGTTTTGGGCATTAATGTCCCTTACGTACTCCGAGGAGAAACTCTTCAAGGAAAATGTGATTTTTTTTTTTTCCCTTTTCTTTATTGGCTGAGCAGGTTGGACCTAGGAAGATGAGTTTTGCTTTAAGAAGCAGGGCACCCTTAATGGTCTTTGAGAGAACCCTGAAAATTAGGTGTTTTTTCAGAGCCATCTAAATGACACTCTGTGGTTGTTATTCTGGGCTCTATACGTTAGGAGGTGGGTCCGTTCATTTGTGTTGGGAAGAAACAGGAATAAGATGGTTTGACTCCTCCAGTCCACGTGTTGACTGTCTCTGTTACCTTACACACACACACACACACACACACACACACACAAATACACATATTTAGAATTTTTTCCTCTCTCAAGTTTCTCTCTCTCTCTCTCTTTTTTTGAGAGAGAGGGAGGGAGGAGTAGAGAGAGGGAGACAGAGGATCTGAAGGCGACTCTGCTGACAGCAAAGAGCCCGATGCAGGGCTTGAACTCATGAACTGCGCGATCATGACCTGAGCTGAAGTCGGACGCATAACTGAACCAACCAGGCGCCCCTCTCGAGGTTCTCTTTAACCTGACTTGTACTAACACAAGCAGCTGACCAGGCAAGGTCCACTTTGAGAAAAACAATTCTGCCTTGTGCCACATCACCACCGCCCTTAGACCCACTGTGGTTGCCCCAGGCTTGTGCCCGATGACAACAGTGGTGGCCTCTTAAGTTATCTTACAATAGCGTGATTCTTTCTGGGGATGACAGAAAGGGGCCGGTGTCATTTTGGAACCAGGGATGCTAGCGAATGGAGCTGGCCAGCCTTTCCCCAAATTGTCGAGTACCTTTCCTCATTCTGAATGAGATGGCGTCTGGATCCGTCCTGCCTATAGGAATCTGTTGCTTTTGAATATTTATATCCTCCCATCCTTCCAATGTGATCCCTCCTCTCATAATATTTGGGGAGAATTTTTTTTTTTTTTTTTACCAAACTATGTCAATGTAACAAATTTTTGTGCAATTAGTACAGTGCATTTCAACCGAAATGGTTTGCTTTCATAAATACTGAGAAGGTTTAAATAACGTTTTCTCATAAATCCGCCCTCGTTTACAGTTACTCAGTTACTGCACCCTCCAGAGTTTGATGTTGTCAGGAAACATATTAGCAGAAAATAGTATGGTATCTAATGCTAATAATTGGTTAGTGGAAATGAGAAAAGAAGAAATGTAATTGGGGCTCCTGTGGCTAACAAGAGGTGAATTATGAAACATTTCCAGGGGAGATTCCAGGGCTGTTCTAGAAACCTGTTATTTGCATTTTAAAACATTTGGGCTCCACTGAGAGGGGAGGGGGATGCTGTTTACCAACACTGCTTTCTTTTGCAGAGTGAAGCACTCCAAATTGCAGGAGTGGGAGCTAGATCCCCAGGCACACCCAGCCCCTGTAGGAGCTCTGCTGGTTTTTAAGGAGAGGATTGGCTGGTAGACGCTCCAAGTGCTAGCCAGCGCCCCGCCCCCTGCCTCCTGGAGTTTGCGCAGTGCTGCTCACGACGCAAGGTGGCCCGATAGGGACCCGCATGCCTGCCCAAAGGCTAGTCTGGGACAAGGAACCTCCCTTTAGCAGGAATCTCATCAAAGGCACATCATTAGATACCCTCTATTAGCCGGATTCACACAGCTTTCTGCAGCCTGTGGTTGTTGGACGCCCGCTTCTGCCTCCAGCTCTTCCCTCGTAGTCGTTGCTGGGCGAGGTGGACGGGCTGATAGTTTACGCCTGCCCTTGTGGATCAACTCCCGTTCTCTCGAAGTTAATTGCTGAGCATGGTTTTTCTTGAGCTCATCGGCATTTTGTCTGTCTGGAGAGATTGCACGTTTAGGGGCAGGGGCTCTCAGATCCATATGCGGGTCACGGCTACGCAGCCTGGTTGCAGGGAGAAGCTTCCCTTGCCATGTGCTGAGGTCAGCGCGGAACCTCGTCACTGCCTGAGGAGGCAGATGGGAGGGATGTACTGGCACTCCGCTTGTGTCTGGCTTTCCAAGGAATTAGGATGGCCTCAGAAAAGACTTCACGGAGTGTTCCAGCGACATCCGTTAGAACTTCATTCATTTTTTTGCGTGCCTTGGCTAATTTACCAATATTAAGGTTAGCCATTTGGAGTTATTACCTTACGTCCCAGTAGAGCCTGGACCTTTACTTAAAAAAAAAGCTCATTTAGGGGGCGTGTGGGTGGCTCCGTCAGTTAAGTGTCCTGACTTCAGCTCAGGTCATGATCTCGTGGTTCGTGGGTTCGAGCCCCATGTTGGGCTCTGTGCTGACAGCTCAGGGCCTGGAGCCTGCTTCGGATCCTGGGTGTGTCTCTGTCTCTTTACCCCTCCCCCGCTCACATTCTGTCTCTCAAAAATGAATAAATGTTAAAAAAAGATTGAAAAAAAAAAAGCTCATTTAGTGTTCATACCAGCTGAAAAGTAAAAGTATCTCTTGTTCAGAATTACCCAAGTAAGTTATTTTTACTTTATCCTAAACTCTTTAATAAACTTTTTTTTTTATTTTTAGTTTTGTCAAGGTTTATTTATTTTTGAGAGAAAAAGAGACAGAGAGCAAGGGGGGGAGGGGCAGAGAGCGAGGAGAAGAGAGGGACACAGAATTTGAAGCAGTTTAATAAACTATTTTATACGCACTTTCCCTTTGTTGTTTATGATACTGTAATGAAAACTATATATGTTTTATTTCCAGCTTCTCAACATTTGTTATTTTGAAGTATTTTTTTTTCTCCCAGGAAACAAAGCAGGTTGGCAACATTTTCTTTTAACCAATAAGCATCTTTTGAAATGACGCTTCAAACCCCATTCATGATACCATATCCCTAAAATATTTTTCTGGGCCATGTGAAGCTTTTATCTCGTAAAAGAAAGCTTTCCTGCCCACGTGTCGCCTTTTCTCCTTGGATATAACTTTCTTCAGCAACTCTCCCCTTGTTATATAAGGGCCATGTCCAGAAATTGAGGCACATTGGATTTGTACTTAGAGCCAATTGAGCACCTCGTGAGTTCCCCTCCTCTGTGTTCTGCTAGCCCTGCAGAATTGGAGCTTTTGTGGGTGGTGGGCAGGGCCCTTAGAAGGTACCCTCAAGTGACGTGACAAACCGGCCCTCACAAATGCAGGGCGCACAGCCAGGTAGGTGGCAGTGACTCCGAGGCCCTGCATCTGTTTCTGTGCTGAGGTTGACAAGAGGTGACCTGTGCTGTGTACAAGGGCGAGTGTAGGGATGCACTTGACACGGGTTTCTTCTGGGTCCATCCTGTTGTGCCTTCCATTTGGATCCTGGTCTTTCTCACTACATTGTGGTCCCTGAGGGCCAAGGCTGACTTCATTCATTCTATCCCTTGAATCTAGAGACGGTGATCATGTTTTGCCCCATGCCACCTCCAAGCAGGATGGCTCAGGGTCACTGACAATGGCACGGGAAGAAGGAGTCTCAGTACGTGAGCTGTCCACTAGCCATTCCCGGCCATGGGCCATGGGCTTCCATATTCAATGCCATCCTCCTACGTGTGCGTGCACGCGGGTCTACGCACATGTGCCCACACATATGCACCTGTAGACTCTCACACTTCGTCACTCACACACACTCACAGTTTTGGAACATAATCATGAACATCAGACGTTACTTTCCACCTGCCACGTCAGCGACAGTGTCGTGGTTTGGCTTTACCATTTAATGACAAAAATGGTAGCTTGTTTGTAGCTCTGATTACAGTTTTCTTTGCGTCTGTGTTAAGTTGGTTGACAACGTATTTCAAATGTAATTAGTCCCCACCAGAGTTACCTCACCTTCAAGAGGTGAGAATTATTGATGGAGGTTAAAGCTAGAACAGCGTGACCCGTGCAGCCCTGAACTCTTTCCAAGGTCACAAATGTGTATGTGGGCTTTACTTACCGGGTCGGACGGTTGGATAGGTGGCTGCTGTGGCTTATTTGCTTTCTGGCGTCCTTGTTTGTATGCATGTGTGTATATGTGAATACGTGATAAAGAGATATGAGGATTTTACCCTCTTAGCAATTAAAAAAAAATTGTCATTTTGCTAGTTTGCTTTAATGGAATGGCTCTTGCCAGTGCTTTTCTCGCAAATGGATTTCTTACTCCTCCAAGGATGCTGCAGTTTCAAAATACGATTCTTCCGTGTTCTCTATAGAACCCTCAACTCCTAGTTTTTAAAGTCTCGGTTTTGCTTTGTTCTTCTCTGTATAGTCCTGGGTAGGTCCTTTTATGTCTAGACGTAGAGATTTAAAATAAAATCGTGAAAGAAATTGATTACATGATTTCTAAGACCCATTTCGTTGGGTCTTAGAAATTCACAATTCTGGTTTCTTTTAGAGACCCACAAATAATCCTTTCCCTCTTGCTTGGGGGGAGAAAACACATAAAAAAATACAACCCAAATATATTAGGGTGATACAGAACTGATAGGATGTGCGTGCGTGCGTGCATGTGTGTGTGTGTGCATGTGCGTGTGTGTGTGTGTATAAGGAGATTTATTGTAAGGCTGACGCGATTATGAAGATAGGCAAGTCCCAAGATCTGCAGTAGGCAAGCTGGAGACATGGGGGAGCTTGTGATGTAGTGTAGTCTGCTTTTGAAGGCCCGGGAACCAAGAGAGCTGATGGTGTAGTTCATGTCCAAAGGCTGGCAGGCTTGAGACCCTGGAAGAGCCAAGGTTGCGGTTTGAGTCTGAAGGCAGAGAAAACCAATGCTCCATTTGAAGGCAGCCAGGCTAGAAGGAGGAGTTCCTCCTTCTTTGGGGGGGAGAATCAGCCTTTTGTTATTCGGGCCTTCAACTGATTAGATGAGGCCCACCCCCATTATTACGGAGGGCATCGGTTTTATTTAGTCTGTCAGTTTTCATGTTGAACTTGTCCCAAACCCCAGAAACACTCAGAATAACGTTTGACCAAATATCTGGGCACCCCATGGCATAGTCAGGTCAATACATAAAATTAACCATCACATCAAACTTTTCTTCAACGTTTTATTTTTTTATTTTTTTTATTTTTTTATTTTTTTTGGGACAGAGAGAGACAGAGCATGAACGGGGGAGGGGCAGAGAGAGAGGGAGACACAGAATCGGAAACAGGCTCCAGGCTCTGAGCCATCAGCCCAGAGCCCGACGCGGGGCTCGAACTCACGGACCGCGAGATCGTGACCTGGCTGAAGTCGGACGCTTAACCGACTGCGCCACCCAGGCGCCCCACATCAAACTTTTCTGAGACAGAATTTAAAACTTCTGGTTTTTTCTTTCTAAGAGGTGGGCTCACAATTCTCCCAACAGCCAGTAGCAGCTGTTCGCCATATTGGATCTGAATAACATTATTTCATGCAAAATCTTCATCTCTGGAGGCTTTCATATTTTTTCGGGTTTTTGTTTTTTAAATGCTTTTCAACTCCTCCTTTCCTTTTTATTTTTTCTGGCAAAGCAAATCGTACTTTCTAGCTCATTGGGTTCCATTCTGCTGCATTAATATTTAAATATTGCCCAACCACTTGTGGAAGGAGCTATAAGCTCACAAAGAGACAAAATAGTAGAATACACAAATGCCACCACAACTTTTTTGGTGACACATCTTGATGCTTGATCCGTGTGGCCGTGGCCCAGAACTGGTCAGCACCCCATGTCATCAGGTGCTGAGTCACCAGTGAAATTGAAACCCGCCATCCGCTCCGTCTGCCTTCTCTCTTAACATGCCACAGCTTCGTACCTTCACCTTCTCCAGACGAAATGTGTCTTTCGAAATCGTCTGTCACAAATAGGCGGTGCCTCTGGAGAAGGGAGGCCGATCTGGTGCTGTTAAGTGTTCATGGCTCCTGCTTGCTGGAGACCACATCTTAGGGCAGTGTAGCCAGTGACATCGGAGGCACCAGAGGAGCAGGGGGGCTCTCTCTCCAAACCCAATCCAAACTGACCTGAGCAAAATAAGTGTATTGACCCCAAACTCCTAGCAGAGAAGTACACGGGTGGCATGCATCAGGCATGGCTGGATCCAGGGGCCCCCATTTACTAGGACACCATTTCTGTCCTTGGCTCTGGGTTGATGTCACCTAAGGAAGACAGGTTGAAGTCCAGAGAGATCTTATCGTCTGAACCAGTGGCTGTGGACAGGGATGTGATGTGTTGAGTGCAGTTGGACTGAGGGGTCCACATGGCTTGAGAGTTGGGGTTGTACCTCCTAAGTGATTCAAGGTACTGGTACCAGGAAAAGCACGAATGGATGCGGAGCATAAAACTCAGTGGATGCCTGCTTTCTAATCTTCAGGATCCGTTGATGAGTTATATACTTATTAAGGGGAGATTCGGCTACAGTTCCTTCTCAGTACAAAATGATTTTGTAGTTGTATATACATTTGAGTTTGTGTAGAAGCCATCTTTTTTATCCTCCAAAATTTGAAGTGGCTTAGAAGACTTTACGTTATACCAAAAGATTGGAAATGAACATTTAAAGAAATGAGAAAAAAAGAAAAGCAGGGTACGCCCAGAAGACAAGAAGGGAATAAGGATAATTTTACACATTTCGAAGCTAGGAGCTCCTACAGAATTGGTTGAAATGACCTGCAGATTTGGCTCTGAGGTTCCCAGGAATGGCAGATCTGGGTTTTAGATGGAGGGGTGTGCGTGTAAGTGTGTGTGTGTGTGTGTGTGTGTGTGTGTGTGTGTGTGTGTGTAAGTAACATATCCGCATAAGCCACAGGCCCCTGTGGGAGTATAGACCCGAGGAAAGGCCATGGGAAGACAATAAAGATGCCGTGGTCTATGGTAACCTTAGATACATTTCTTTCCCAAACTCCTCTGGGACACTTGCCCTTGGGGGCCTTGCCTCTTTGCTCTCAGCACCTTGTTAGAAAACAGAGTGAGCAGACAGGGATTTCAACCCTCATATTGCTGGGTTCCTTCCAGGAACAGTTGGAGGGTTAAACCATGTCACCTCTGATGGGAGACAGTAAGGTGAGTCACCGCTGTGACAAGGCAGAATGAGATTACCTTAGTTGTAAAGCTGGGCCGATCTTGAAAATGGACTCCTGCTTGCCTAATGACTCACATTTCTGTTTACAAATGAGCGCTGTGTGGGGAAGTGCAGAGTGGGGCGTTCTGTTTCCAAGACGGAGACCAGAGACCTCCAGGCATGGGCAACCAGGGCTACCTCTGGGAGATTGGGCTGCCCTTTCTGGGGGGCAGACCTCAGGGCTTCCGGCAATGGTGGCTTTCCGAGACCAGACACCGGGACAGCTGCAGCCAGCTAGGACCCTGGAGTATCACCAGCTTGCAGGCCATGTGACCCCTTCCCATTTGGGGAGTTCATGTGGCTTTTGGATGGTTTTAATCCTCCTGGACACCCTCCCCCCCCGCCCCACCCCCACCCTGCTGCCACTGTGGGAGGACCAGGTAATATGGTAGCCATGTAAATTGTTCTGGAAATACAGTTGCTGTTTATAGAATTCGTCCTTTATTTCCATCGACTTGCTGTCTCCCAGAGTCTTTAGCATCCATTATGCTCATTCTGCTGCTATTTGATGAAATCAGAACATAAGATATTGGGTTTTGTGCTCAGTTCAGTCTCAAGCTCTTAGTCCTGAATTCTGTTATTCAGGATTAAGAAGGGTGAAGAATTTATTTATGGCACTTTTTTTTTCTTCATATAAACCCTTTTAAAGACTGGAGTAGAGAAGTCATCACATGCATACAAAGGGCATAGACATTTTCTTTTTTAAAAGGCAATCAGAATGATATTTCTCTGTTGTGAAATAGCCCTTTTGGACCCCAGGTCTCTTTATGCCCCCTAAAATCTCTACCCCATTTATAGAGTAACAGGGAATGTCTGGACAGGCAAACGAGTCCACACAGCAGCACCGTGAGTCGACCGAGACCTGGTCCCTATTCCCCTTCCGCCAGTTACTAGCTGTGTGACCTTGGGCATGCTCCTTAACGTCTCTGAGTCAGTTTCCTCCTCTGTAAAATGGGCATGACAATACCTACCTCACAGGGTGGTTGTGAGGAGTTGAGGAACAGCGTGCACATTCCTGTCTAAAGCCCCCGACAGGGTCAGCAGTCAAGGAAGCAGCTGTCATGATAGGCTCCAGCCGGGCTGAAATTGAGTACAGCACCTGCTTCTTGAGCATGCATACCTGTGTGCTGCCGGATCTTTTCGAGGGGTCCAGAGATGTAAACGTAGTTGCCTCTCCAAAATCGTAGTCCGGCAGAGGAGAAGGTGACTAGACAGATCCCCAGATAGCCCTAGGTTAGTATTGGGTGGAACCGTATGTGATTGCATTTTTGTAGGGTAGAACTATCAGCAGTATCACTTGGTTAAATTAATAGAAGATTCAGTAAGGTAAGTTGACAGAGAGAGAGAGAGAGAGAGAGAGAGAGAGAGAGAGAGAGAGGGAAAATGCTGGCCAGCTGGCTCAGAGCAAGGAGCAGCCGTGTCCACTGGGGGAAGGATGGGCAGAGGTGGGGACAGTGGGAAGGGATGTAACAGAAAGGTTGCATGAAGGAGGCTGTATTTAAGATGTTGCTACAGGGGGCCCCAAGCTGGAAGGCAGGGAGGTGGAAGAGTCCTGGGGTCGCATCGGGAACCATGCTCGGAGTTTGTAGAGAAGCGTGGGTTAGGGAAGAAAGGCTGGGGGCCATGAATGCCTTGGTGACCGCGTCCCCCTCCCTCCCAAGCCTCACTCTGTTCCCCTTTCTTCCTGGCAGCAGTGCCCCCTCCCTTGCTGCACTCAGGGACATGACTGTCAGCACCTCTACCCCCCCTCAGACTTCACTGTCAGCACTCAAGTCTTCAGGGACATGAAAAGGAGCCACTCCCTACAAAAGGTTGGGGAGCCCTGGTGTTTGGAGGTAGGTCTCGGAGCAGAATGACGGTATGAGATGAGCTAGCTCTGAAATGCAACCGCCCGTCCAAAGTTCACCCCGCGTTAGGGCAGGCTGCACCCACCGTGACCCCTACATTCCCTCCGGGTTGCCGTCACATCATCGGGTGCCGTGATGTCTGGGTGTTCTGATCACCGATAGGTTTATCATAGCCATAAGAATGCTAGTTTGCGAGGAGAGGGTGGAGGGTGGCGCACCCGTGAACCCAAGGTGCCTGGCTCCCCGTAAAGGCTGCATGGTCCAGGGTCATGTGGAGCTTCCGTGAGAATGATGTTACCCCATTAGACTTGACCCCCCAGGAAATAATTTCCTGGGACGTTTCACAGCTCCCAGGGGAAGAGAAGTTACTCCCTCGACTTTGCCTTTGTTATTAGTTATTTAGAACTTAAGGATTTTCTTGTAGAATTCAGGGCGCTGAGAAATGCTCAGTCCTCTGCAGCGAGTGATACCTTCCTGAGGCAGCTGTGAATGGCTTTCCTCGCAGCCGCGCTTGTCCAAGGACAGGAAGCATTGTTAATTTCTTTTAAATAATTCAATACTATGTCAATACCCCATATTGCTCCGTGCTTGGGAGTGACAGTTCCCTTCAAATTAGTAGTCTCAAAGCATAAAGACCATGTAGAACATGCTTTCGTTCTCAGAAAAGCAGAAGTCAATGCAGATAAAAAAATTTTAAGTAACTCTTGAGACCTGAATGGCAAATGATTTTGTATTAATGCTAGGTTTTGTTTTGTTTTGTTTTGTTTAAGAAAAGTGAATATTTAAGAGCCAATTAGTGAAACGTCTATCTTTTAAAAAACAGTTACAGCACACCTACTATGTGCTGGGGGCTGTGCTGGGCGCTGGGACTCCGGGGACAGGGAACAGGCCTAGGCGTAGAGTAATATGTAACACGGGTACACACGTCTTGCCTTCAGCGAGAGAAAAGGTGTACTCGTTCATCCTCACCAGCTTGTTTTCATGTAAGAAGTAGTAGGCAGCCCTTTAAGAGAACTGAAAA
Organism: Leopardus geoffroyi; assembly: GCF_018350155.1. Classification (NCBI taxonomy): domain Eukaryota; kingdom Metazoa; phylum Chordata; class Mammalia; order Carnivora; family Felidae; genus Leopardus; species Leopardus geoffroyi. The sequence goes on from NC_059334.1 coordinate 70,647,682, forward strand.
CATGTGGAGAAACATAGAGAAGAAAATGTGCACACCCACCGTCTTTTTACCCATTTATAATCCCTTAATATTTGCCTGTGTTTCTTCCCCGTCATCCCTGTGTCGAAACTTTAAAAGTGTTCCACAGGATTGGAATCATACTTTGTTTACGCTTTTGTATCTTCTTCCCACTTGAGGCGACACCGAGGGTGCTTCCGTGCACCGCAACGTGTCCTGACTCTGGTTAGTAACTCGGTGTGTTAGTGTCCAGTGAAAATCTTCCTATGTGATGGCCCCCGCTTTGGCCAGATGTAAACAAAACTGAAGATGTTCCTGGTCTCTTTGGAAACGCCCTCTTCTCCACCCACGATGGTGCCTGCACTCCAATTTCCTGGGCCGGTGACCACGTAAGGCCCGTGTTCTTTACTGGGTCTGGGTGTGACAGGACAGGGAGGCCTCCCTCTGTGTGCACCAGCCCATGGCCTGAGCGAAGCCTTTTCTCAGCAGCCCCTCCCTGGCCCAGGTTTTAACAAGTGCAGCCGGCTGTCCATTCTGACCCTGCAGGATAAGGCCACACACCGCACGTATAGTTATTCCTGCCCCCGCGGCCTGGCAAATGGTAACTCATTAATCTTTGGTCAGAGTTACGAGGCAGATAAAGGAGAACTAGGCACCCATTTTGAGTATGAGGAAAATGAAACAGAAAGACTGGGTTTCTTCCTTATAACTCGAGATCTCTGAGGCCAGCGACTGCGTTCATGTCTCCGCTTTGCCCTCAGGACACAGAAACCTCTTCTGGGGGAAGCCCTGATATGCCCCGCTTCCAGCATTGGGTCTAAATCCCTAAATCGGGAATAGGCCAGACACGCAGACGCCCCCTCATGGGCTGTGGGGACTTGGGCAAGTCACGTAGCTGCTCTGTGCCTCAGTTTCTCTGCCAGTGAAGGGGGGGGGGGTCACACAGGGGCTGCTGTGAGCATCCAGTGAGCGGAAGCGTACAAAGTGGGGCTTGGCCAGAGTTGCTGGCGACCAGCACAAACACTCGGCAAGGTTCTAGGAGTAAGTGTGTCCATGCGATGGGCTTGCTTTGCTGTGGACGTTTTCACGGCAGCTACTTAGGTATTATTTACAGTGCTTACTACTTCAGGATTTGCAGTGGGATAGAGAAATCCCAGCGTGGCTGTGCTCCAGGTGGCTCTGGGTTAGCACAGCAGAACCCACGCCAGAGTAGAGTCAGAAGTAGGGGGCGCCTGGGTGGCTTAGTCGGTTAAGCATCTGACTTTGGCTCAGGTCATGACCTCATGGTTCATGAGTTCGGGCCCGCTTCTGATGAGTCCCGCTTCTCTCTCTCTCTCTCTCTCTCTCTCCCTTGTGGGATTCTCTCTCCCCCCTCTCTCTGCCCTAGCTCACGTGTGTCCTCTCTCTCTCATAGGATTGAGTCCAGCCTTCCCTCACCTCTGTTGGCAAGGGGCTTCACCCCACTGTGACACGCTCCGTGTGTCTGTAAAAGGGGATGGGGGTGGCAGACCAGCCTCGCCTGCTTCGCCAGGGGCAGCTACCAGGATCCCTGGAAGTACTGATCAGAGTGAGATGCAACACAGCGCCCCCTATGGGCCCGGCGCTTCCTGTAAGCACTGAGCTTCCAGTAACCTAGGACCCGCCGACAACCCTGAGAGGGAGATGCTGTGATCCCCTTTTGCAAGTGAGCCACAGGGAAGTATAGCAACTGCTGAGGAGCACACGGCCCAGGGGCGTAGCCTTAAAACTGCTGTTAAATGGGGACCATGGCAACGGCACACGGTTCAGGGGAGGATACCAACCATCCTCCACTTGCTAACGAAGATGTGTTGGGTACTATTCAACACTCTCCCCTCTCAGGGGCTGGGAGGAAGCTTTTGATTCAGGACATTCACAGTCACATCGGGTGACTTTGTGGCATTCACCAGTGCCACACGCAGGATACTTTGTACCCCAGCCATACTTAACTTCCGTTGTCCCTTCCCTGTCTTTTCTTACAAGGCGGCTGGAGTCTATCCCTTGAGCCCTCCCCTCCAGAGAATTAAAGTTGGTAGACCAACTGAGTAATTATGACTAAGAAAATCAATATTCACCTGGGCCGGCATGAGTCACTTCTTTCTAGTTAGCTATTCACATACACAGTCATTACATTGGGGCTATTAACATGTCTCATAGTGACCATAATAGGGCGGGACCCATGGCATAAGTGCGTTCAGATAAGAAAGAGTGTTTTTTCCCGTAATTGCTAAGTTAATGCTGTTTTCACGGAAATGCTGGCAAGCAACCTTTTAAAAAGTTCTTTGTCTGAATCCTTCCCTTATTCCCTGCTTCCCCCTTTTCGGGGGTCGTGTAAATTTTTCCTGATCAGTGGTTGGATTAACAAGATGGCAAACGCTGTCCCTTTTGGTGTTTTGGGTAACCTACCTTTTTGCTAGTGTGGAGGCTATTTTTATTTCATATTTAAGGATATGGGAGGGAGGGAGTGTGTGTGTGAGTGTGTGTGTGTGTGTGTGTGCGCGCGCGCGCGTGTATTCAGGGGGGCACATTATTGTCGGTGCTCGTTAAATCTCTCAATTTACACATTTAACAAAAAAAAAGACGTCTGCTAACTTTGCAAAGCTAGTCACATAGACAGGGAGTGAACCATTTTGGCGAGGAGGAAATGAAACTTTTCTTAGGTTTATTAGACCACATCCTATAAATCTGTGGCTTATTATATGTCTGATTTCTAAAAAGCGGGGCATCACAGCTGAAGTTTTATTTTTGCTTATTAGTCACTGAAACAAATGTAGATACTGCTTCATTTCCTTCGTACTCTATCTTTCAATACATGTTATGTATGGAAAATCTGGATTTACATAACAAAGTACATTAGAAGGGAAGTAAGTATTTGTTTTATAAGTCTCTGCATTGCAACTTTGCAAGCATTCTGTTAAGCTAGAATGTTTAAGTTGTCGTCTTACTCCTGACGACATAGAGAAGCAGTGAGAAAACAGTTCAAGTACCTCTCAAAGGCCAAGTTAATATTGTGACAGACGTCCTTCCATTCTTGCAAAAGGTGTGTTTTAAAAATCACAGACGGGCCTCACCTCATACTGTGTGCAATTGTTTTCTGTTTATTTTACATCTCTGGCGATGGAGACACCTTCCTGAGTGTGATGTGTGCAGTGGAGACTCTCTGTAAAACTTTTCATGGTTGTCCATTCAAGACGTGGGTTTCCCTCAGTGTGCTTCGTCATGGCCCCAGTGCAAACAGACTGTCTCTAAAATTCCACTGTTACAGGGCAGTTGCATCACAGGCGGGAGCGGATGTGAGTTGGAAATGACAAGGCAAAATGAGTCCAGACATTCCATAATGCCCTCATGATGCGTGGGACCCGTAGCTTCGTGCATACGGCCGTGGACCATTCTGTGCCAGTGCACCAGCAAGATCCCCCCCAGCCAGATTCGTTCCCAGGGTGGGATCGCTAGTGGGACCACCCACACTATTGTGTTATTTCCTCTTGCTCTCATTCTCTACTCGCAAAGCGTCCCGTTGAATTCTTGGAAGGTTCAATGAGTGCGTTGATTTCCTCTACCCGTTAGTCTCCTCAGTCGTAGAAATGGACACTGTCGTGCCCAACTTGGGATCCCTAATGCCTCAGTGGAATCCCATTCCCAGCACATCATGATGTAGCCTGCTTCCTACGTGATTGACCCAGCTTGGACACAACTTGCACAGGGAAAATAGGCCCAGAGCGGGAAAGGATCATTCCAGGCCCTATTCCCCACGTGTTTGCCATTCTTTGGACCGCAGGCTGTGAATGCTGTTCTTTTCACTTCTTACTTCCTCCCGCCCGGTGAGGCTGGTCTACAAAGTTGGAAGCCCAGGCACACCGAGCACACGGAGGGCCTCTGAGGAGCTCGCCCGTGTGAAAGGTGTGAGTGTCCCCTGCCCTGCGTCCCCACCTCTCGGGCCGCCTCACATCCGCTGGGACGCCCCAGGCTGTATCACGGCTCTTATCTTTGTGACTGCCTCCTTTCCCCTATTCCTGTGAGTCACATGTTTTCTTTGCATCCCATGTGACAAAGGTCATTAATAGAGAAGACTTGGCTTTTGATGCGTGATATGTTATCACCCGCACGGTTTATTGTGTTGGGTCCTCCCCTTTTGTAATTCTGCGAGGCAGCAGATCACTTTTTAAAGGGCTAAACTGTGTCAAGGGAGAGTTGAAATTAGCCTTCAGGTTTTTTTTTTTTTATTCCTTAACACGTTTCCCCCTCCATCAAATGACTCGGTCGGCAGCTGAAGAGAGGGAGTGGATGCTTTACACTAGTGGTTGTGACCTTACCTGTCACATCAGTCTGTGTGTCTGTCTGTCTGCCGTGATCTCTCTGTTTCTCAGAGTGCTGCTTTTGGCGTCTTTAGTGACGTCACTGAGGTAGATGCGTGGACTTGAAAGAACAGATAGGAACCGTATTTCAGCCCAGACTCCGGAGCTGCGTTTATTCATTTTTATTGGGCAATTATTGTCAGGTAAGCAGAGTAGGAGATCTCAGTTTTCATCCTTCCTTACCAGGCCAGTCCTCTGCACCTTATTCAAAAGGTATTAATTCCCTCAGCTGCTGGGAGCTTAGCAAGAGGCAATACCAGGAAATAGATCGTTTTCCCTCCTTCATTTCACATGCTGCCAGCTTTCTCCATCACATCTCCGAAAGTCCCCTTTCAAGCCTGTTGCGTTAAAAAAAGGCAGTAGTGAAAGATGTCCCCGCCCTGTTTTGGTTTGCTGCCGGGAGGAAGGTGATAGAAGTGGCCTAGGATCCTCGGTGGGGCCAGGTTCAGGTGCTGGCCGTCCCTTCCGTGGCGGTCCTCTCCCATCAGTCGCTGGCCCCCTCTGCTGGAGCTGAAAATGAGGAAGGAGGTGGCCTTTGCACAGCCACGGAGTTCTCAACTTTGCTAGAAACCTCCCGGGGCCCGTGCGCCTGTCTGTGTGCTCACGCACGTGTCTGGGGCCATGCCAGCCAGTGCGAGCGCGCCGTCTGCTGGGCCGCCTTTCTCTGGGAAGGTCGAAGAAGAGGACTGCTTGTGCCCACAGTGAAGGTTTCTGTTTGGGAGAGTCCGTTCCTTCTCCCGTGGGAAGGAACTAAAGTCACCAGAGAAAGAAGGAGAGAAGCAGGGGAGGTGGGGGGGGGGAATCGGGGTGACGGAAGGTGTGCGGCTGCCCTACTCGGTGTATTTCCCCGCCCTGCCGGCCACCGTGTCTGCCAGGCTCTGTCGGAGCCCCTGCACCGCAGCCCCGCACCCCGGCCGTGGCCTCTTGCTGCTTAGGAAAACAGAGCTGGCGGGAGAGGACGTGGGACGGAACATGAGCTATGGGGCCGGGGCGGAGGGATCGGGGAGCTTTCGATCATTGCTGCTAGGCCTGGCTCGCCACGCTGGGGTTTCTGGCAGGCCCGGTGGTTCTCCGGGAGCCAGGGTGACAGGTGACAGGGCCCCTCTTCCTGCGAAATGAGGAGCCCCTCCAGCAGAAAGTAGACAACATTTGTGACCGCCCGGAAAGACATCCAGTCTGTTGGTTGTTCACAGCTCCGTCGCTCGGATGTTTCTTTCCTCTGGCCGCTTTTTCCAGAACATGTGAGAAAGATGGCTGGAGGTGAGCGGAGGAGGAGAAGATCGCTTGTCGCATCTTCCGCGGGCTTCAGAAAAGCGTGTGGTTCCGAAGGGAAGTGGGGCATCTCTGGGCCTGCGGCTGTCCTGATGCGCGGCTGTGTTTGCTCCTAAACGGAACGGGACCTCCTTTCTCCTTGGCCCTGCCCTGCTTTGGACGGCAACGCGTACTCAGATCGGGTTCCCGTGCTGGCCTTTCCTCATTGCAGTTCTGCTTGATTGGGCCACCTGCAACTGTCCATTTTTCAGTCTGGCGCTTACTACGTACGCTTTTGTGCCCCTGATTTTAGGTCTGGTGACCAAGGTTCTTTTGAGATGTAGGTTTTAAAAACAAGTAAGTAAATAAATAAATAAACGCAGACGCATAGACAGACACACACACAGCTGACCCGTGAACAACGTGGGTTTGAACCGCATGGGTCCACTTACAGGTGGATTTTTTTTGGATGGGTCCAGTACAGGACTACAAATGTACTTCCTCTTCCTCACAACTTTCTTTTCTTTTCTGTTTTTAAAAATAGTTATCCTGTTTGTTTTTGAGAGAGAACACAAGGCAGGGTGGGGCAGAGACAGAGAGGGAGACACAGAATCTGAAGCAGGGCTTCAGATCGACGCGGGGCTCGAACTCACAAACCGTGCGTTCGTGACCTGAGCCAAAGTCATATGCTTAACCTACTGAGCCACCCAGGCACTCCTTTCTCACAATTTTTTAAGTAATGTCTTCTCTTTTGTAGCTTCCTTTATTGTAAGAGTATAGTATATAAGACATGTGACATATAAAATATAGAATACGTGTTAATTGATAGTTTATGTTATCTGTAAGGCTTTTGGTCAACGATAGGCTATTAGTAGTTAAGTTTGGAGGAAGACAAAGTTACAGATGGATTTTTCTTAACTGTTTATTTAATGGGGGAGAGGGTATGAGTTGGGGGAGGGGCAGAGAGAGAGAGGGAGAGAGAGAATCCCAAGCGGGCTCATGACCTGAGCCGAAATCAAGGGTCGGATGCTTAACCAACTGAGCCGCCCAGGCGCCCCCTACATTTGGATTTTTGACGATGTGGGGTTGGTTTTCCGGATGCCTCCCCGCTCTGGTTGTTCAAGGGTCAACCGTATTTTAAAATCTGTCATCCGACAACATCGACTTTTCTTTCGGTCTGTATATAGTTTTGTGAATTTCCGCGTGAATCTGTATTACCACCGCTGCCATCAGGATACAGAAGGGCTCCATTGCCTTATACACACCCATCTGCTGGAGGTGTGTCACAGGAGACGTGGGGTTTAGTGTGACCATTTGTACCATTTGAAAGGCAGCATTGACTTGCTTCGTCTCTCTCTTGGAGACGTGCGTTTTCCGCCGTCGGTTATCAGAATCTCTGCTCTGGTCTTTGTGCCTGCTTCGGGAAACGAGACGTAACCGTGGTGCCTTGCTTGTGAGCTTGTTAGTTATTGACAAGTCTTGGTGGGATTTTCTGGCTTTTATACTGGCTCTTCTTGGGCATGTACCCAGTATGCTTTGGGCCACCTCGTGGATTTAGGGGAATTCAAGCTAAGTTTGACAGTGACCAAAGGGGAAAAAAAAAATCAATCAAGGATAAAGGATGTACGTTATTGCCACCAGTATAGACGGCAATGTGATATGAAACAACTTCTGGAATATTCCGCCTTGAATTTTCTATATTACTCTTTCGCAGATGTCGGGACAGATTGTCAAGGTTTAGGCATAATGTGTAAAATGAAGATGGTGTGTTTTCTGTAGATTTTGGTGGCCCAGCGTGGTTCTCCCAGGCTGTCCTCACTTATGCCATTACTTAGGTGAAACCAGGGATTTTGAGGTGCTTTCGTGATCAGTGGTATGTCCCAGGTTCTGGGACAAGCAGGGGCGTGAGCAGGGGCGTGCATGGCGAGGCCATGGTGGTTCAGAGCTAATGCTTTCCTAGGGGAAAGGGCACTGCAGGGACATGTATGTGATGAGGATCCTGTGCGAGTGCCTGTCATCCCCTTGAGAAATGAGCAGAGGTGACCTCAAAGGTGCCCCGCTCAGAGGGTCACACTTGACTGGACAGCAGATGACGCCTTTGCCGTGGATTCTGCTGGGGAAGGTACAAGCGATCGTACACATGTAAATTGTTGTGTCATCTAATTCCCGTCTTTGTAATTACTTGGAAACCTGCCACTGCAGCCAGTTGAGAAGTGGAAACAGTGACCCGGTGCAGAAAGCAGAAATTGTAGGGGGGAGAGACATCCAGAAACACAGTCGTAACTCTCCTTCTGGCTTTCTGGCATCTAAACCCCCCCGGAATCGGGAAAAAGGATTCTAACTGCCTTCTACAAAAGTAACCCAACTTGCCTGGCTCCGCACCCCTCCTCCCAGTCTCTCGCTTGCCAGGCTGAAGAGTTTGGTAGATTCAGGGCATTGATGATTCAGCTAAGACGAGCGAGTTTTGCTGATAAGAAACTTTCATTGTCGGGCAGCAGATTCCTGTAGAGGAATGACTTCCAAGTGGGAGAAGAATGAATGGTTTCCATTTAAGGAAGACAAGAGCAACAACACGCACGAAGCAAAGCAACACAAGCCTGGGTACCTCGGCAGAACAAGAGGAGTACAGCAGGGTAGAAGCAAGTTGCATTTCTGCATCCGGATTGCACTGATAGAGGACTCGAGACAGGCGGCAGCGACATTATTTTCCCCCGTGGTGCAAGGGTAAGCACGGGGCCCGGTGCCACAACTCTCCAACTTGCTTCTAGAAGAGCACGCAGAAAGCTCAGCTCCTCTCTGAAAGTCCTCGCCGTTTGTCTGATTGACGTTGGAGACGTGGTACCATTTCTACAAACACCCACATGAGAAGGTTTATTTATTTTTTTTATTTGGGTGACAGATCTCCTGTTAGGGCGCTAAAAGATGAAAGCACTAAATATTTGCTTTAGAGAAACACAGTGAAAGGTTCTCTCATCCTCCCAGCTGAAAACTGATGGGCTTAGAATTCCATTAACCGAATTGACTGTCTGAAGTTAAACTTACTGCCCCCCTCAAGGCATGATTAACAAGTGGGGTAGAAAGCCAGGTTGGACAGTGGAGGATTGTACTGGTTTCTCTTTGCATGTTGAGTGGAACAGGGCCGTTTTGCGGAAATGGAGGTTCAAGTTAGCCCAGAGAAATTCCTGCCTTCTTCAGTGTCGATCTCCTCCTTCTGGGTTTTTTTTTGTTTTTTTTTTTTAATTTTTTTTTTTTTTTTAAACGCTTATTTATTTTTGAGACAGAGAGAGACAGAGCATGAACGGGGGAGGGTCAGAGAGAGAGGGAGACACAGAATCTGAAACAGGCTCCAGGCTCTGAGCAGTCAGCCCAGAGCCCGACGCGGGGCTCGAACTCACGGACCTCGAGATAATGACCTGAGCCGAAGTCGGACGCTCAACCGACTGAGCCACCCAGGCACCCCTCCTCCTGGGTTTTTAATAGCACAGTCTTCCCATCGGATTTCCTCTCCCTGAAAACGATCCACTTGTTAGTCTGGCTTTCAGGTTTAATGATAAAACTGTAATTCTCGCAAGGCTGTTTCGGATGAGATCTCTTGCCTCAAAAGACGAGAGAACGTTGTTTCGGTACTTGGTGGTAGTTATTGCAGAGATTGTAATGAAACGATCAGGAGCCTGGGGTGGAGACTGCATGAATTCAAACTCTGGCTTTGCGACTGGCCAGCTGAATGACCACACGCATCTTCCTGAAGCCCACCGAGGGGTCTAAGTTTTCCCATTTTGTATCTACCTTCATTTCGTGGGAGATTTCAGTGAATCTACGTATGTAAGGCAGATGGCGTATGTGGAACCTGGTAAACATCTGTCGACGTTAGCTCTTCCTTATTAATTCTCAGTGGGTATTTTTTAATGCATCTCTTTGGTGGGAAGAAAGAACTCGCCCCCTGGTGGGGGGGTGTGGTTTAGTATTAATACTCCCCACCATTTGTTAGAAATTGCAGTCCTTCGGGGCATCGGCTCCAGGGTTTCAGAATATTCTTGTTTTGCCCTCACAGCTACCCCATGAGAGAAAAACTAACGCTGTTCCCTTCCCATTTTATATATAAATAAGGTAGCGGTAGCTTATTGAGTGCTTCCTATAGAGCAGCTCTGGCCGAAGTGGTTTTCATCTGTTAACTCAACTCTTCCACCAGGTTGGTACTGTCTTCCTCATGGTTCAAGAGAGGGAAATCGCGGCACACAATTTTCAAAAAGAACGTGTCCATGGTTCCGCTGCCTGGTTAGGGCTGGGGCTTGAAGGCTGAGTCTTCATATGTTTGCAAAGGCGAGGGGCTCACCTCCCTCTCATGCCGGCTCCCTCTGTTCTAGAACATGTGCATAGGCCCAGCGCACCCCCGTCATGGACGGGAGGCATTGAGCAGACACACAGATGCTCTCCAGATACGCCGGTTTATGATAGTTGGAAAGAAAAGTCTTTATTACCGGAAGTTGTGGCTTCTGAGTCTCTTGGCAATTGGCAGCCTCGCTTTTTGTTTTGTTTGGTTTTGTGTGTGTGGCTTTGTTTTTTAAATAATTAGAAACAGTTAGACTCTTGTTACCACCCACGGTAAAAAATTGCCGGGATCCCGCAAATGAAGGGAAAAAAAATCAGGCCATTTGGTGGAATGATTAAAACAGGTCTTGCAAGAGGAAAGTTTATTTTTGCCGAGCGGGCTTTCGATGTGTAAATGCTGAGGAGCCCGTGTTTTTCACCTCCTCCTTTGTCAGGACGCAGAACCAAATAATGGTAAAGGGGATTGCTGAGGACGGGAGGGGTTCCGTACAAGGTGGCTCTGGGAGGAAGCCCACATTTTTTGGTCCTTATTAATGGTATGTCTTCTGTGTGAGTGGGTGTGAGGACCAGAGCATAAAGCATATATTTTGCGCAGCGTGTGGTCCTTTCTGCCGCATTCCACTCCCCATGATGGTGGGCTAGTTAGGAGGCAGAGGAAAAGTCCATCATGTAGACGGCACCGTGGTAGTGGGAGTGAGCCAGGCCTCTTCCCAGGTCAAGAGACTTTCCCAGGTCTCAGTGTCCCTGGGACTCCAGGACTGTACTCTGATTATTCAAGCTGCTCCCCACTTGTGTGCATTGAATGACATCGGTGCCCTTGAGTATCTGTGTTGTTCCCCTCACTCACACCCTTCCCAACATTGAGGATGGGCCATGGGTCAACTGAGTTGATGCCTTCAGTCAAGTCAGACGTGCTGTTCTTTGGAGATCCTTCACCCCCTCCCATCTCCGCCCAAACCTTCCTTGGAGTTTCAAGACTGTAAGTGGTCACATGAGTGAAGAGATGATTTCCTAATCCTCGTGGGAGCCTAAGGATTTGCCTTTGTGAAGGAAGGAACAGCCTGCTGGAGGGGTGTCTGTCTGTGTGTCCCATTTGAAACCACATTGCTTTTGACTTCTCTTCTATGATGATTCCCAGGCAACCTCCTCTTGCCATCCTGATTGTTTAAATTTATGGGTTGTTAGCAAGCAATATTTTGATGCTATTCTTCTAGCCAGAGGCCAAGATCCCTTGTGGAGCAGTGCCTGAATTTAATAGATGTCATCTGGACACCAGGGAGGGGCATAGAGCAAGCAGCACTGGGGGAAAACGCTTAGAAGTTAAGATTCTACCCCTAATGCTACCATCGCCCGGCCTCTTCTTTATCCCTTTCAGGGCAAGGCATTCAGAGTAATTTTTTTTGGTGATACCACAGTACAGTATACAGTAGCCTATAATTTTAGGACAAAGGGTACAGTGTCTTAATGGACTTGCAGACAGCCTGCAAAATACATCGTAAGCCCCCCTTTCAACTTAATCTCGAATGTCTCGGCATTATTGAGCCCCACTTCTGGTTTTTTACAGTGCCTGACGATCTGGCCCTATCTTTGGCAATATCGGGTGACACTCCGGGAATGCTTATTCTACTCTTCCGGTTGGCTGGGGGCTTGGTTCCCAGGCCAGGTTCTAAGGTAGACAAGGCGGTATCATCTCTCTACCTTGGCCGATGAGGATTAAAGCGGGTCCGGAAGTAATGGCGTGAAGCAGGGATTTCAGCCCCCACTTACTCAGACATCGGACTTCTGACAGCTGGCATAAAGGCCGTTCACTTGAGTCTGTAGGACAGGCCTCTACTGCTTGTGCACACAAATTATGAAAAAGCCTGAAAGACAGGTCTTGTGGACTCTCGGGATAACACAACAGAGACACCAGCTCTTGGGACAGCCTGGGCCCATTTAGCATGATGGCAGTGAACACTGCTGATGAGGCAGGCGCCATTCTGGTGCTGGGGATAAGGGTAGGAGCAGATGGCTTGAGTCCATCCTGAGGTCTGCTCCTTTCTGAAGCATCATCAGAAGACGCTGCCTCCAGAGCCCCCTGGAGAAATCAGAACTCCCGCAGTGGTTGGATCCCTCCATGTTGGTGTGAATGGGCTTGGTAGTGAGGCTGCCAAAGAAAGCCACGTTAAAGAGGGAGTTTTGTGGACAAGCCTGCCTTTGGAGTTTGGAGAGTTACCATGCATAGCTTAGATGCTGCCAGACCCATTTTTCTGCTTCTTCACTCCTCACTTCCCGCCTTCACTCCTCCATTTTGTCCCCCTAATGGGATTTCTCACCATGTTTTTGTTCTTGCTCGTTCAACATCAAGTCTCTGCTCTGCCTCTCCTCCAACCACAAAGATCTATGTACGCCTGTCTGTGGGACACATCCTCTGTGGGCTCCAAACGGATCAGCGTCTGAGCGTTCTAGTCTTTAACAGTTTAGAAGGAGGGGAAAGAAAGATAATTCTAAAAGCACGGTAAGCTGGAGCTATTTAGAATAGGGCCAACAGCCCTCCATGCTCTGGGATCAATGTTTTTAATTTGGCTCCTGGTTTATTAAGAAAAGATGTGGTCTCCAGAATTAAAAATAATAATAATAAAGGTGATCTAAGGAGATTGACTGGGACTGTCTTGTGGGTAAGGAGATAATAACACGTTGAGTGTTACCAAACAGGTAGTGAGCTCTTGGTGAGGTCATTGTATACACGGGCCTGGGATGCCAGTGCCAGACAACCGAAATAAGTCAGGTCAGAGAAGTGGACCCGAGTGGCTTAACATATTGGCACAAACAATTCCTGGTGCATGTAACCCCAACCAGAGAGTACTTTGTTCACTGTGGTCAGGGTGGGTGGGTTGGTAGAATCAGTTATAAGATTTTAGGATTGTGAGAGGTCTCTGGTAATCAAACCTGCCTGTTCGTCCAGTCCTTTCTGTAAACCTGGGAAGCTGAGGCCCGGAGGGAGGAGATGGCTGCCAGAACGTCATATGGTCAGGCGTCAAGACTAGAATCGGGTCCTCTTGGCTTTTCTCTTTCCATTCTGTGACCTCTGGTTCAAGGTAGTTTGACTTTGTGAACCACTCCTGTCAAGTGCCATTGATTTGAAGCTCTTTCTAGATTGGTGTGTTGAAGTTACGCACGTTCGTTAGGAATTCGCTTGATTTCCATTTGGGAAATCCTCATTTTCTGGGATGCTCTGGGTGTTGGCATAATGATGATCCAGAGGCTCGTTCATGATGGTGTTGATCACGTACTAAAAGAATTTTCTGTTGGAAGTTAACTAGGAAGAGGTGAGCTGTAGCTCACACATAGAGAGTATTGGAAACTTTTCCAGCAGTGAATGTGCTTTAGCAATACATGGGAAATCAGATCTTACCGTTCATTTGTGTTTTGAATGCTGGAGGGACAGCGACTCTTTGGCAGGGAATTGTATTCTCCTGTATAATCCTACCACCTTTCCCAGAGGACTGGTACTTGGGGATTCTTTCAGAGTGTTGCTTTCTGGATTTTTGTTAAAAAGTCACGCACAGAAATGTGTGAAAATGATTCATTGAAAACAAGTCTGATACCAACACTGTGTGATAAAACTTGGAAAGCGTCTAGGTTGGGGATCTCCAGTACTTGAACTCAAAGTATGACTGAGTTGACCACAATAAGAACAGATTCACTTCACCCGTGACTTTTAAGTTTTCGCTGAGAGCTCTCTTCTACCCCATGTGGTCCCATGTCCTGTAACTGGGGCATGAGCTGGTACCTTGCTTCCGAGTTCAGCAGGTTTGTTTTGACTTGCAGCCCATGATGGGAGGGGAAACTCTTGTTATGTAATGTTAAACTGGGCCTGGAATGTCAGCTGGGCTAGGCCTGCCAAAGCTTGAAGAGTTGGTTGGGAATGGGCTATGTTTAGTATGACTAATCCAGCTTGGCTGGGTAGAGGGGTGGGTGGGTGTCTCACTGAGAAGGGAGGGATGATTTGTGCTATTTCGAGTCTTAGTACTTCATGTAAACTCTACAGGTCCAAAAAAAAAAAAAAATTGTTGAGCCCTATGACCAACTAGTAAATCAGGGCTGTTGACTGATACCCAAGATCCCTATAGAAATCTGTGGTCAAGATCAAGGTATATCAATCACTTGCAGTTAGGGAAGTAACACTTTGGGTTATGTCAAATGGTGTTCCTTTAGTAGCCTATACTGGCCAAGTTAGCAGGAGTACTTCGTAATTATAACAATTATACAAAGTAAACACTAGGTTCCTTAATAAGAACAGCAATAAAACCTAATAAAAATTTAAAGCAAAGAAAGGGGTGGGCTATTTTCCTAATAATGATTCCAAAGTATAATTTAAGGTTCATCTACTGACCTTGCTGGTTGCCGTTTGGGAACCGTTTTCTCTCTTTGCCCTCACGGGTCCCCTCCTGAGGCTCTTGGCTCAGCTTCCTCTTGGCTCTTCTTAGGGGCAAAAGAATCCATTTTTATGCAAATGTATTGGCGGTGAAGGTAGGAACAATCAGGAACCTTGTTTGCACTATGAACCTGAAAACACAATGTGGTCCCCACCCCCACCAGAAAAAGGGTGCGTTTTGGTGGGGATGGCAGAGCCCAGCCTCTGCCCTGCGCGAGGTAAAAGGGGGGGATTCGCTTTTGTTCCTTCTCTGATGAATGGAAGTTAAGTGTTCACTGAACCTGGAAACACCTCCTTTTGTATCGGGTGCTCTCCTAACACCAGCCGTTAAACTTGGGGCAATCACTCTTGGTGGGGGATTGAATGGGGCCATTGTGGGGGGGAGGGGCTCACACGGAAGCCATTGAGGGCATAGAGATGCCATTGTTTCTCAGTAATAAGAAAAGGAGGAAGACTTTGGAGACCTCCAGGCATCAGTGTGGCCACCACACTGACTGCTTTTCTAGGTTTGTGTTATCCCCAAGGAATCTGCTCCCCCCCCCCCCCCACCCTCGCCGCCCCAACCCAGTCATGGGGCTGGGCAAGGAAGCACTGCAGAGCCCCCTACTGTATACACATGCTGCCCCCTGGGTGCATCTGAACGCCCCGCCCCAACCCAGTCATAGGGCTGGGCAAGGAAGCACTGCAGAGCCCCCTACTGTATACACATGCTGCCCCCTGGGTGCATCTGAATGTGGGCCTTTTCTGCTGGATGCTGCCTGCCATAGGCCCAGCCGTCATTTCTGCAGGGAGGTGGCTGTTTTCCTCCAGGCATCCAGTTAAAAACATTTGTTAAAAAAATCACTCCTTCCACCTTAGGCATGACAGACTCTCCCAGTTCCCTGCCAGTGACTTTTTTGTGCAACTTGCCTCTTGCCAGCCGGTCATTCAGAGGCACTTCTGATCTTCATCGTAGCATTTGGCCTCTGTTGTATTTAAAAAATCCGAAGGCAGATAGGCTATTGAGGGTTTATCTGTACTAGTTGTGCTGCAACATACCTGCCACCTGTCCCCTCGGTCAGTGACGGGAGCCACTGCAATCCCAACCGACACGGTGGTTTTACACGCACCCACAGACGCGTGCAGGCACCTGATGTGTCCGTCAGGGGCGGGAGCAGGTACTTCCTGCTTTCCAACTGCTGTGCTGGCACATTTCCATCCTGCCTCTGCCGGGTAGTATTGCTTTGGAGGGGATTTAGTCTTGGGGCTGGAAAGAGGAAGTACAGATTCAGACTGCACCACTTACGGTGCTGCCCAGGGGAGATGGATGTATTCCCCGGGAGCCTCAGTTTTACCAGCCTCAGGAAAAATAGAGACTGGTATCAGCATTGAGGAGTGAGCGCTGTGCAATTTAAAAGAGATGCGTAGGGAGGGCTGGAGACCCAACTTAGGCATCCTAGCGCTCCAGGGCTAGAAAGTTAAGCCCCCAGACAGCTCTAGTTAAAGTAGAGACTTCCATGCAACGCATCCATCGTCTGTCTTGTGACGCACAGTATATGTTTAGTTCGTTTTGCTGGTTTTTACCTGTCACTCTGGTAATTTTGATATTTTAATTAAACAGTGGTTTACATCAGAATGTATATACTATTTGGGGCGCCTGGGTGGCTCAGTCCATTAAGTGTCTGACTCTTGATTTCGGCTCAGGTTATGATCTCTCGATTTGTGAGTTTGAGCCCCATGTCAGGCTCTGCACTGAGTGTGCAGAGCCTGCTTGGGATTCTCTCTTTCTCTGTCTCCTCTCTCTCTCTCTCTCTCTCTCTCTCTGCCCCTCCCTGCCTCTCTTGCTCTCAAAATAAATAAATAAACTTAAAAAAAAAAGCTTAAAAAGAAAGAAGGTATATACTATGTTATAGATCTTTTAATTTTTTTTTTTTTTAATTTATTTTTGGGACAGAGAGAGAC
This sequence comes from Leopardus geoffroyi, assembly GCF_018350155.1. NCBI lineage: Eukaryota > Metazoa > Chordata > Mammalia > Carnivora > Felidae > Leopardus > Leopardus geoffroyi. The sequence continues at coordinate 70,663,990 of NC_059334.1, forward strand.
AGAGCATGAATGGGGGAGGGGCAGAGAGAGAGGGAGACACAGAATCAGAAGCAGGCTCCAGGCTCTGAGCCATCAGCCCAGAGCCTGACGCGGGGCTCGAACTCACGGACCGCGAGATCGTGACCTGGCTGAAGTCGGACGCTTAACCGACTGCGCCACCCAGGCGCCCCTGTTATAGATCTTTTAAAAAGTGACTCTTGCTTGACGTTGTAGCAAATTTCACGCAGAAATTAGTTTTGCTGTTCTTACGCTTTAAAAGTACATCTGTTGAAGCCACTAAGGAGACAGGTGGGAAAACATTAAAAACTTTAGTTTTCTCATTTTATTGACTTTTTTTAAATGCTTATTTATTTTTGAGAGAGAGAGAGAGACAGAGCATGAGCAGGGGAGGGGCAGAGAGAGAGGGAGACACAGAATCCGAAGCAGGCTCCAGGCTCTGAGCTGTCAGCACAGAGCCCGATGCGGGGCTCGAACTCACAAGGCTGTGAGATTATGACCTGAGCCAACGTCAGACGCTTAACCAACTGAGCCACCCTGGCGCCCCTAGTCTTCTCCTCATTTTAAAGCAAGCATTTTAATTGTGGGCTTCTTCCCCACAATTTAAGAAATTTAAGAATTTAAGAAATTCTTTTAGAGGAATCAATTCTTTTGGATCTCTATGTTGCCTGAGTGAAGTGTGCGTTTTTAGAAAAATGTTTCCCTTTAGATAAAAATGAACTTTCAGTTGTTATACTGGGTCTAGATACCTTTTTCATCAGCCCATCACAGCCTGACGGTTGTAAAAAAAAAAAAAAAAAAACCAGTTTTAGAAACTGTATTTAAAGAATTTATGATCCCAATATGTTATTTGAAAGATTTTGGAATTGTCTTTTGGAGGGTTTTTTGTTTTTGTTTTTTAAGAAAAAAATTTCCCCTTAAAGGTATTCCAGTAGTAATGTTTTTTTTTTTGTGTTTTTTTTTTTTTAATATAATTTATTGTCAAACTGGCTAATATAAAGTGTGTACAGTGGTAATGTTTTTATATATAAATTCCTACAACAGGCATTTCTTATCCTGGTGCTTAATTTGTTCTGTATATTCATACTTAAGCCATGATGGTAACCATGTAATATACACACATTTTGGGTAAAGGAAGCTCTTCTTATAAGCTTGGCTGCCCCGAAATTACAGTGAAGGGTGAAGTAGATTCTAATTGCTGACTCTTGACCTCAAGATCTATTTATTTTATCTGATTTATAGTTGGAAAATCAGCTAAAAATGTTAAGAGTCCACGGCAGTAGTTTGAGGAGATGTAGTTCAGATAGTGCTGGAATTAAGTACGGAAGTACAAGAAAGCCCATGCTATGTATTGGGTCAAAGAGAAGAAATCCAAATTAGTATTAATTGGCATTCGGGATTGTTCCCTGAGTGCCAGTGGTGTTTCTGTCCCAAGCATGGACTAATTTAGCCAACTGTATGGGTCAAACAAAATAGCCAACAGCTCAAGTTATGGATGGCGTGAAAAACACACCATCTGATTGTTAACACCACGTTTCCTCAGCCTGTGATGTTCTCTGACCTCCAGTGCAAATAGCTGTTCATCTCACCATGATTTGACAGCATAATTTGGTATTTGGGATTGTTTTAAACCTACAGAAAAGGAGTGATGAAAAACTTGTGCTTCTTCTCTAGCATGTAAAGCAAGCTTTTCAATTATATTTTTCAGGGGGCAGAGTCATTGGAGTTGAACATTGGCCTGGGTAGTTACACAGAACTGGTTTCTGTTGGACATTGACTTTGACTGGATGATACAAATACCATCAAGGTAGTCCAGGAATGCATCTGTTAGCTCTTTGACAGTTGTAAATCATAGTTGCCTTCTGGATTATAAGCTCCCCGAAGGCGAGGACTTCTCTGTGTTGGTTCACTGACTTCTCTGTAGTGCCTAGAACATGAAATAGACAGGGAATCAGTATTTATTAAATCAGTGAGTAACTCCTGAAGGAGAGAATGTAGGGAAGAGGTCTCTGTTCATGACAATGGCAGCAATGGTTTCTCTTCCTCTTTTCCATTTGCTAAAGTTACTAACCATCTAATCTCGAATCTCCTAAATCTCCTAAATCCTCTGAGCGTGTATGTTTCTCCGTCTGTAAAATGAGGCTGTTGTCATTGTAAGGCTTTATTTGATTAGGGGAAATAGTCCCTCCTAAACTTCCTTGAAGAAAGGTGCTAGACGAAAACAAGATGGTTTTGAAAAAATAACACCGCAGTCCAGACTGTAGGAAGATGCTTGGTTGCATTTGAAACCAGTTTCACAGTCTGCTTTAGGCAGCGATTGCAACATGCTTTCCATCTGTGCCTAATGCTGAGGAGCAAGACCGCGCTCTGCACTGCACCCTGGCAGGGACATTGGCTCAGTGCTCCCGGAGACGGCCAATGGGCGTAGCTGTGGCGGAGGCATGACATAATTCAATGTTACTTTATTATTTGTTGGCTGTGCCCATTGTATGTTAGCCTCTGGGTGTGTTTACAAGTTGCTTAGGAAAGAGGAAGAGGCTGTCTTGTCTGTAAAAAGCTATCTTGTCAGTGTAAGGGCTAGGTATGTTCACACACACACACACACACACACACACACACACACACACACACCCCTTTCTTCCTTGGCATCCAGCACCAGTATGGGGTCAGGGGTGAAATTATCAGCATCCAGTAAGTGACTTGAAGGGCTCTGCAGGGTTTGCCCTCCTTTAAAATCCCCTCCCCTTAGCCCTGTAATTAATTACCTACAGCAGCAGTTTGGGGCTTGAGCGTGTTGTGCACCTTAACGTCTCAAAAACCACACACGTGTTGTAAAGGGCACGGCAAGTCTCCATGCTTACTTCGTAGAGTTTAAATCCACTTACTGGGTTTGGGTGACTTTCCCTGGCACTGTTGCTAAACTTGCTGTGAAAAGCAAAGGTTCAAAGTCCACGAAAACATCATTTATTTGTTAATGAAAACCAGTGGATTTCAGAGGCTCACGCTGGCCTCTACTGTCCTCTTCCTCTCCCCTCTAATGTTTTGATGGAAGGCTGTCTTTGTCCAGAGGTGAGCAGTACATGTATTTTAAGCATATGAGGTGATAAAGGGAGGTCCATATATTTCGACCCTCTTCTCTTCCTCCTCTTTTTTTTTTTTTTTTTTTTTTTTTTTTTTTTAAAGACTTTTTCCTTTATCAGGCTTTTAAGCTTTTCTGGTAAGTTTCAACGTGTCATTGCTATTGAGAAAATGACTTCTTCCCTTTCCAGTTCATTTGTTGATTTCAACTCTTGGTTCTAGCAGAGAGTCCCAGTTCTCTGCAAAGCAGATTCCCTTATTTTTGTCATATTGCTGCAGCAGTACTTAATTAGGGGCCTCCTGGGTGACAGGAGTCTTTTGGTTCTATAACCGGAAACCATCCCAAGCCCTGGCCGTGCAGGTCTGCCTTGTCAAGTCCGTGAAACCCTGACAGCTTGTGAGTTCTTAAGCATCCCTCTCTGCAGTTGGGTGGAGGAGATGTGGAGAGCTAGCCCTTTTTTAGCAAATGAATGCAAAAATCCCAGTAAGTGTGTTATTTTGGCATGTTTTAATTTTGACCAGATCAACAACTTCTAACTTATGAAAGCTTGATGTGCTTATTTAGTTTTTGCCCCCCAGTACTTGCTTAACTGGTCAGTGGCCAAGAAGACATGAATCAGAGGGAACAGGGCATCCTCCCTTCTAAGGAAGTCTGACCTGGGCTGGATGCAATGGCTGGGTTGATGAGTTCTCTTCAAGGGGCCTCTGTGTGGCTGGCAACGTAGTCTTGAGAAAGGAGGTGTGTCCCCTTTAGAACCTGTGACCCTTCATTCTTGTTAGTCCTTGCACACAGTGCTAGTCCCAGGGAGCTTTGTGGTCTCTCTCCTTTCCCACCAGCATTTAAAAAAACTAAAATTAATTTCCTTCATTCCCCACTGTCCGAATTAGAGAAGCTGGAGATAAATAATACCATCTTGGGCATCTTAAACCCAAAGATTTCTGCTTCCCTTGGGCCAGGGATCTCTTTTTAAGAGGAAGAGTGAACTAAATAATTGAGTCCGATATTTTAAGATGTTAAATCTAAAAATCAGCCTTTTAAGAATCAAATGCAAAGCCAGTCACTTAGCCTTGAATTTCCCACCATGATTCCACTTTTCAAAATCGAGGATGGCCATCAGGGTGGGTTTAGCTTGATCCTCAGCTGTTACAGGTCAAATATGGTCTCAATAGTTCTTAAAATTTTAATCATGACCTCTCTAATCCTATGAGTTTTCAGAAGGAAATCCCGATGAACAGTCCTGGAATTGCTTTGCTCGTTAATGTCTGTCTTTATTGATGGTATCCCCAGCTGAGCTCTCTTAGTTAATATGTTTGCTTTGGTTCGTTCGTTCGTTCATTCGTTCGTTCGTTCCTTCCTTCTTTCCTTTTTTTCTTCGTTTTTTAAAAATCAGAAATGTTTAATCAATAGGTTGCATGATTGGGGAAATGGTATTTGTTGTGTAGCATTTTCCCAAGGAGTATTTTAGACAGTTTCTCTCTAATACCAAAAATATATAATGCTTCCTGTTCTTAGGACACATTACCATTGTGATTTCTGTATGGGAATTTTCTTTATTGACACTGGTATGTAGGTTCCAGAGATTCTGGTTGATACTCTTTCTCGTCCTGATCAGAAGCCCTGACTGTTTGGTCCTTGGTGGAGGATACATCCCTCGATTCCTTGGGGGCACCCTTCGTGGAGGCAATGATGTGTGGTCTTGGGAGAGGTTGTAGCCTTAGCAGGTCTGTGTTTTCTTCCAGTGTGGAATTTTGTCATTTCTAATGATGACAATCCATCAGTCCGCACAGTGCTAAATGAAGATAAATTGAATTAATATATGTGAGTTAAATGACTCATTGATATAATTATGCTGTGAGGATTTCTTTAGTATAACCTAACACATTTAGTGGTGTTAATTGTAACGGCTTTGCATGGGAGCATTTAATTTCCTAAGCAAACAGAATAATTTATTAATTCTCAAAAAGCTATTTCAAGGCCTGGACGTAGAGGGAGAGAGCGTGCATTTAACTTGCTGTATGTTGACTGTGGTGGTAGTATGCTTTGCCTCATCAAACTGGAAATTGCTAAGAAAAAAATTTTTTTTTCCAATTCCAACTTTTACTGGTATATAGCCAGGTGTGCTGCCCTCAACAGCGCATCCAAATGAAAGTGGGAAATGGGTACCATCCAGTAAATCTTAATAAGTTATCGAAAACTTGAAGAGCACTGAATAATAAAACAGTTCTAATTGTAGTTAAAACTGTATTGGTGGCAGAGATGCCTGAACAAGGATGATAAAACAGCCAAGGAAGAGAATCGGACGGTGGCATTGAAGAAGGGTCATAGACAGATTAAATGCAAAAACTCAATTCAAATATTTTGTGAAATGTAGGCATGCTGTGTAAACCCATTTTTTGCTGAAAAGCATGTTTTCTCTCATGTCAGAAATGATCACAGGAATCCTTTTAATATTCATTTAAATAGTTTTTAATTGGCTTCAGAGAGTTTAAAGTTCAGCATGGAGGTGAGATCTGAGCGTACTAATTAGATCGAATGCAGTTTGACTCAAAGAGCAGACTCGATAATTAAGGGATTCCATACCAAATATACGTTTGGAAAACACTCTGTTCACATCCTGGAGGGAAAAATGATTTTCCTGAAAATTTCCCCGTTTTTTTTCCCAGTAGAAATACCTCTTAGAGAATGACTGTAAAACCCCCTTATTGCCTGTTGGAAAATGACAATCCGTTTTTCAGAGCAGACCTCTCGTTTGTCATTTAGCCGACACCCTGTGTTCAGCTTATTCTAAAAATTTTCCCCCATCCAAGTGGAATTTTGACTTGCGTGGACGTTGTGATGAACACAAGTTGTTGTATCTTGTGTGTACCCCCCACCCCCACCCCCGTAAGTTGTTTGATGCTGTTGAAATGGAAAGCTGAAGTGGAAGGGGGCACTTAAGCAGTGAAGGGTTTTTCTTTGTAAATAATAGATCAAGAGCACTGGATCTGTATCTAATGGAGCTGTGTGCGGCCTCCGTTTCAAGGACAGCGCGCGGTTTTAAAAACCACAACTACCGACCATCCCGTCCGCAACCTGTGGTCAGTTGTGTGTGTGTGTGTGTGTGTGTGTGTGTGTGTGTGTGTGTCTGCTTGCCTCTTGTGATTCTCTATTGCCTTACCCCCTTAAATTCTTTGCTTCAATGTCATACTGTATTTCATAAACCTAAAAAAACCCCTAATAACCTGATAGGTAGTTTGATTGATACATAGATAGATAGATAGATAGATAGATAGATAGATAGACAGACAGACGATGTATAAGTCTATCCACACACACACACGGAGAACATTCTTTAGTGATACCTGTCTTTTATAACTGTGGAATGATTTAAGGAAGTTTGGTCCTGTTTTACTAAAATGTGTGAATGAATCTATTTTATTATGGCGTGCTCTACTAAGAAAACCTTGATGTGTATGGCTGACATCAGTGCAGAAGTTAGTTTATCATGACAGCAGAAAAACAGGATTGATTATGTTGGCAAACATGTTATCTTGCCAGTTTGTTGAAAATTTTCATTTACCATGTTCCCCCTCCTTTCCTCTTCCCCTTTTTGAATTTACAAATCCGTTTTTCTCTTTGCTGGTTTGCATCTGTATTTGAAAATCATAGCTTGAACACTTGAAGTATTATTGGGAGATTTCACACAATTCTTAAAAGTATAATAGGGCTTTGTTCCTCCTGAATTTGAATTAGTTATTTTTTTATCACTTGCAATCTAAATATTACACCTAATGACTATTTTCCCTGCAACTTTAAAAGTACAAGCACACACCAGTATTTAAAAATATGTCGTCCCTGTCAAAGGCGTCGTTGAAAATAGAAAAATAAACATGACGTGTTAAATGTCAAGTAGGAGTCAATAGACATAAAATAGAAATAAAAGTACAGATTAAATAAGGAGATTCCTTTGCTTATTTCTGAAATAGTGGTTTATAAAATTATCAGGTAGCTACACCACAGTGGAAGTCCTTTTTTTAAGAGTGCATTCTACAAATCTGGGCCCATTCTGAAAAAGGGTTAAAAATCATTTCCTTATAATGAAATAGGTTGCTAGCCAATTGATCTTAACACAAACATTTTCACAGTTTTATTACATACAAAAACATATGTTGGAAACTAATGCTTTTAATGCACTGCTTCCTTGAAAGAAAATCATTAATCTTCTCAAATGTAAGTGTAAAGTTGATCCATTTTAGCCTTCTTGTCCATAAATCGTTGATTATTGGTTTTGAAGGGAAGCACAGTACGAGTGTGTTTTGAATTTTAACTTTGAAATCATAGATGTACAACATGTTCATTACCGTCACATCACAAGCAGAGAGACCCCACTTGAAATCATTTTTAAAGCATTCCTGTCAGGGCATTATTTATAGGAATGATAAGTTTCAGATTTTAGGTGTTCCAAAGTTGAGGTTGGCTGTACTTCAAATCTACAATTTAACTGCTTTGAAAGAATGGCTTTGCTTGTCTTCAGGGGGAAACAAATAACTTAGGGGACATCAGTTCATTCTTTTGCAGTCTTTCATCCTTAAGTATAACAAATTGTTTCTTTTATTAATGTGGTACTTGCGCATCGAAGCAGTTCTTAGGGGAAAATAATCAGGAAGATAGGCTTTGCTTCTCAGATGCTACAACCTGAAATAATGTTACTCTGTTCCTGGAAGGGATTTTCTTCTGTCTTTTTCCCTTCCCAACAAATACAGCTAACATAATAGAAAGTGCAGAAGAGGATACGATGAGATTTCTTTCCCCTTTCCCCCAGCATGTTTTGGTTGGCTAGGAGAAGCCCAGGTATTGGAATATGATTATCCTTATTTAAGGGGAAAACATGATATAATTTGTCATCTTACCAGCTCTCGGCATTCCGCGTGGAGCGCGCTTACTCAATGCCGGGAAAACAGCAGACTGACAGCTAATAGATATCTCTGCCCTCAATTGTTTAGACATTTTTGTCTTTTGTGACATTGAAGGAAAGACAAGGAAGGGAATGGAAGCAACTAAAAAATGTCAAAAGATCAAAAAATCAATGGGCCGCAGGAATGCGATCCGTTTACCAGGGGGTGGCTGCTCTTTCTGTTCCGCCAGAAGTCCGAGGTGGTGTCTGGGGCAGGCACAGGGAGCCGCGTCCCCTCCCTCCCTGGGAGATGTGATACCGCAGGACGCGGGGCCTCGCACAGCGGCCACGCTCGCCTGCTCGCCCTGCACCCTTCTGCCCCCATGAATAAATAATAAAATAAATAACGGCTTCCCTTTTTGAGACCGTAAAAACCAAGTTTTGGGCACTGTGTCATTCGGTCCCTCTCCAACCGATTTCCAGATTCACTGGGCTCAGCCCCGCAGATGGGTTACAGGATTTATTCGTGGGCATTTCAATTTTCTGTCCAGGGGAGCACACTTGACATTTTTATTATTTATTTATTTGATTTTGGAGGGAAAAAGTCAATAAGAGTGAAACGGGTGATAATTAGGTGGGACGCGTTGGGCAGATGAGTAATTGTTTTGTCCCTGGCTTGGGCTGTCTGGACAAGGCTTACGTATGTCTTGGGTGGTCAGTGTTAGGGGAGTTGAGATTTTATTAGGAAAACTTGTTTCTCAGAGAGGAGGTGGGTATGTGGACAGTAAGACAATTTTAATGTGTTAGGGAGAGACAGTGTTGGTTGTTTTTCATAAAAACTTTTGGGTTTTGAACTACAGACCTTAGTTACCTTTTCTCTTTCTTTTTAAAAACTTTCAACCCGTTGGTTGCCTGGGGTGTGTGTGTGTGTGTGTGTGTGTGTGTGTGTGTGTGTGTTCACCTATACATTTGTCTGGAAAACAGTGACAGCCCGGGAAAATGGATGGACCCTACAAGGCAAGGCTGTAATCTGTTGGGGAAATTTTTTTTTTCCCCAAGCCTTGTAGTTGCTATTTGATAGTAAGTGTGGTCCAGGCTGCATATTTTATAAACTTTCTATTAAAGTTGGGGCATGTTATCATAAAACTCAATTGCAATACTTTGTATTACGCTCTGGGATTGAGAGATAGACATAGGATTAAAAAAACAATTTCTAGGCATTTCTAGATGATAAATTTAATTTTCTTTGCTATTTGGAGGTCTTCTTTGAAAATGCAATTGTAATGAACGCATTCAGAACTGGAGAATAGATTTACCCTTGGCTTCAAATAGTCGACGTTATCAGGCGCTGTCATTCGTTCCTTCCTATTTTCGGGCTGCTAATTGATGTTTTTGATGTCAGCAAGAAAATTGAAGAAAATGTCATGTGTGAACCAGTGCGGAAGTTAATAAGATTGACTTCGTTGACAGAATTTACAATGAGAGCAGAGACTGCATAATGGGACCGCTGCGAATTCTTTGGAGTCAAAATTGACACCTCACGGTAGGCCAGTGGTCGATAGGAGAGATGGAACATTTGGGAAAGTTCCTAATCTCATTTTTCCCTCCTTACCTTTTGGTCTCCGATGGTTATCTAGTTTCACCAGCAGCTGCTTATTCAGGGGGCTATTGCTTCGGACCACGTCGGGGCCTTAGTTCAGGCTCCCAGTGCCACCAACAATGCTTATTTTTTATGCTGTTTTGAGTTTGAAAGCAAAAGAGTCTTAAAAAGGTTAGATTAAGATGTGTCTTAAGGAAAGATATACTAATATCGGTCAGGGTCATTGCAAATGCTTGGGTTATGTGCAGTAAAGCCGAAACGCAAATCCCCCTTTGAATAAAGAAACCGAGTTGGCACTAAAGATCAGTCCTTGAGCATAACAGAAGGCTATAACTTGCAAGCCAAGAAAAATAAATAAATAAAAAATAATAATAATAATACCGTTCTTGGCCCACATGTCCCCGACCCCCAAAAGAAACATTTTAGCCATGGTGCCCCCTTGAAGTTTTTTGGGAAGTTATTGAAAGTTTAATAGAATAGTTTAATTTTCCAGTAACGTGGCAAAGTTTATTGGATTTGTGTGTATAATTATGGATTGGATTAGTTGAGTTTGGTTCAGTGCATCTGATTATCTTCTGGCCTTTAGGGAAATGCGCTAAAACCCTAATATGTCCAGTACCCCCAAGCGGCCTCTTTTTGAAGGCGCCGCACAAAATGTGATCTCGACCAGCGCTCGGCCTCCAAGGATCTTCAGTGAGAGACATTATTCTTGGAATATCCAATTAATTCCACGGGCAGTGATCAGTTAGCGCTTCTTCCTTTCTCGCCATTTGAAATGCTAACACAATGAATATTTTCTCATTGGTCTGTGTCCCTCGGCTAAGCTGTTGCCGCGGGCTGAGAATTTCATCGACTGATGAGACCAGAGGCCCCGCCAATAAAAGGTTACAGTACGTGATTTGCATGCCAAGTGGGGTTTGGTTTCATGAACTTAAAAGTTCTTTAACTTTTATTTGACTTTTTTCTTTTGTTCAAAGTAGATTGAGGGGTGAGTATATTTGTGAGTGTTTAAAGTATGAAAATTGCCAGGGACAGGAGGTCACAGCGATATTTTGGACTATCCTCATAAAGACAGTGAAGATGACCTTTGTGTTACCAGCTTTTATGGAGAGGAACCAAATCGACTCTCTAAGATCAGGTCTACGGGAAAGCATCTTTTCAAATATTGTGATTTTTGTGTTGAGTCCCTCCAGTATCCTTGAATAGCTTGACATTTGGGGGAATGATACTGCTAGAGAATATCTTGTGGTAGTAATAATCAGCTTTGGCATTGTTTGAAATGACTGGGGAGCCATTGAGTAGGGCATTTGGAAGAGGAAGGAATGTCCTTTTCTTTGGAGTGGTTGGTAATCAGAATCTTGGGTACCAAGAACACAATACCTTCTAGAGGAGTATTCAAAGGCAGACATCTTCTGTTTTCAAGGGTAAGTTGGAAATTGTGACGGAATATTGAGTTGCGTTGAGCACAAGAAAAGGTACAGCAAAGCAAAAAAAAAAAAAAAAAAGCTATCTGTATCACTCGCCAGAGTAGATTATGCTGGATTAGATCATAGCTTATAAAAGCTAGCTTCAGAACCATTTCTCAACTAGGCAGAGCCCCATGACGTCTGAGGCCAACAGCACTTGCACATACATTCAATTGGCTGAACGTTTGGCTCAGAAAAATAACACCTGATGGTGTCACCGTATCTCTTTCGTCTTCTCAAATCTTCCAAATTGGGATTTTATTAAGTGAAGATGCTCCTTGTTGATTTAAAGCCATAATAGATGTCTCCTGATCTAAAGAGTACCGCTTGACAAAAAGGGGGAAAGAATATAGTATAATAAAGGTACTCAATCCCTTCTCAAAATGGGGGAAAAAGGGCTTGAGGTAAAAGAAAGAGTCAGCCTTCAAACCACAGTTATCTTAGAGGAAGGGTAATATGATTGGAGACTTGACATATTTCAACCGAATGAAAAATCATGATACCTTTACCAAAACTGTTAGCAAAAGGGAACTGGCAGGGGTAGGAACGGAGAGCATTTCTCCTCTTCTCCCCCTCCCGCCCTCTTCCTTCCTTCCTTTCCTAGCTGTCTGTGAGGAGCAAAGCAGGTGGCTCCCTGTGGCTGACTTTTCATGACAACATGCCATTAGAAATTGCCGTCCTGTTGATCAATCCTCTCGACATGACAGATTTGCCGCAAGGCCTGGCTCTTTGAGCGCCAGCACTGTGGCTTTTCCCTCCTTTTTTCCTGCACTAATTGGTGAAAGTTTTTTTACTGTGCTAGTGGCAGAGGAAATTCTTTTGAACGTTGTCACAATCAAGTGTTGACTTCTTTCGAATTGCAAGTAGGTTAAGTGAGTATCAACATTGGGGGGTGGGTGGGAGGAGGGAAAACACTAACACAAAGTTACTACTACCTAAATTTTAGGATTACAATCAAATTGGAAAACAAACTAATTGGATCTCACGCGCGCGCGCGCGCGCTCGAATGAAGGCAAGTGTTAAAATTATGGTCCTTTTTAACTTACGTTTTTTTCTGGGGGGGGGGGGGCAGCCCTGACATTTGGAACGGGGAAAACACATGGTAATGTTGTTGATGGAGGAAAACGTATCCATTATAACTCCTCAGTTTCTTCCTATATAAACAGATTCAGAACAGCAGTACCACAAACATTACATAACATACTATAAATCAAAAGGGACACCTAAAGCTTCTATTAGTAGAGTGTATTTTACTCTGAACTATTGGCATTTCTTCTGTCCAAAATCAACATACAAAGAATAACCTCTTGGCAAAGGATTTGTTCTCAAGATATTGATTCTTCACTGGAATTTCAAGATGGAATTCTACTTAAATTTTGCTCTTCTGGTCATATATGTGATTACACAAGTATAAGAACCTTTCATATGATTGAAATTCAAACTTCTCAGTGAAACTGAGAAGCGTTATGGTTTACCTTTCTTTTTAGAGAGAATTCAAATTTGAAACATCTTTTTTAATATGAGTGATTTCAGATTATTTCCTGAAAGAATTTACGAAATTACTCTATGTTTAAAGACCTGTTCTTTGCTAATAAAAAAAAAAATAGATTAAAAGTTTTGCTTAGCTAGATTAAGAGAGAATGTGCATCTTTAAATTTTTCACATCACAGAATCTGGTACATTCTGATTCTTGACTGTGTACCATTTCAGATAATTCCTAATTGAAAAAACGTAATGGAGGGTTACTGTAACTTTACTCTGGGTTTTTGGTAGCTATCAAGAAGAAATCCTACACAAAGATAAGGATTTTGTTCTGACTCATGCTATAAACATAGAAACCGTATGTAGAAAGGAGGCTGCTTCTGTTCTATAGTAGATATTTACTAGGATAAGAGAATTATAGAATAAAAGTTAATAAGACTATGAACTGAACTTCTAGTGAATTTTTTTTTTTTCATCTTAAGTCCAAAATAGGAAGGAGAAAGAAGACAGTAAAACGTAGTCCAGAATTACCTGACCCCACATCCCTTCTCCAACACAGTTTCTCC